>NW_026777125.1:0-92718 GCF_030936135.1 Gavia stellata
TTGTTGAGCTCTGGCCAGATTGAGCAGGAGAGGCTGTGTACGTTGGAAGTTTTAGTAGGCTAAACCAAGTTCAGAGGCCAAGTGTTTGTGGTTCGTTTGAGAGGTTACCAGTGGGAGATGAGGACCAGCAAGAGCTTTCAGGGCTGGCACCTTTAGTGTAGGAGCAATCCCTGGATGTTCACAATTTCGGTGTTGAGCTCTGGCCAGATTGAGCAGGAGAGGCTGTGTACGTTGGAAGTTTTAGTAGGCTAAACAAGTTCAGAGGCCAAGTGTTTGTGGTTCGTTTGAGAGGTTACCAGTGGGAGATGAGGACCAGCAAGAGCTTTCAGGGCTGGCACCTTTAGTGTAGGAGCAATCGCTGGACGTTCGCAATTTCGTTGGTGAATTTTGGGCAGATTGAGCAGGAGAGGCTGTGTACGTTGGAAGTTTTAGTAGGCTAAACAAGTTCAGAGCCCAAGTGTTTGTGGTTTGTTTGAGAGGTTACCAGTGGGAGATGAGGACCAGCAAGAGCTTTCAGGGCTGGCACCTTTAGTGTAGGAGCAATCCCTGGACGTTCGCAATGTCGGTGTTGAGCTCTGGCCAGATTGAGCAGGAGAGGCTGTGTACGTTGGAAGTTTTAGTAGGCTAAACAAGTTCAGAGCCCAAGTGTTTGTGGTTCGTTTGAGAGGTTACCAGTGGGAGATGAGGACCAGCAAGAGCTTTCAGGGCTGGCACCTTTAGTGTAGGAGCAATCCCTGGACATTCGCAATTTTGGTGTTGAGCTCTGGCCAGATTGAGCAGGAGAGGCTGTGTACGTTGGAAGTTTTAGTAGGCTAAACAAGTTCAGAGCCCAAGTGTTTGTGGTTCGTTTGAGAGGTTACCAGTGGGAGATGAGGACCAGCAAGAGCTTTCAGGGCTGGCACCTTTAGTGTAGGAGCAATCCCTGGACGTTCGCAATTTCGGAGTTGAGCTCTGGCCAGATTGAGCAGGAGAGGCTGTGTACGTTGGAAGTTTTAGTAGGCTAAACAAGTTCAGAGCCCAAGCGTTTGTGGTTCGTTTGAGAGGTTACCAGTGGGAGATGAGGAGCAGCAAGAGCTTTCAGGGCTGGCACCTTTAGTGTAGGAGCAAGCGCTGGACGTTCGCAATTTCGGTGTTGAATTTTGGCCAGATTGAGCAGGAGAGGCTGTGTACGTTGGAAGTTTTAGTAGGCTAAACAAGTTCAGAGCCCAAGTGTTTGTGGTTCGTTTGAGAGGTTACCAGTGGGAGATGAGGACCAGCAAGAGCTTTCAGGGCTGGCACCTTTAGTGTAGGAGCAATCGCTGGACGTTCGCAATTTCGGTGTTGAGCTCTGGCCAGATTGAGCAGGAGAGGGAGTGTACGTTGGAAGTTTTAGTAGGCTAAACAAGTTCAGAGCCCAAGTGTTTGTGGTTCGTTTGAGAGGTTACCAGTGGGAGATGAGGACCAGCAAGAGCTTTCAGGGCTGGCACCTTTAGTGTAGGAGCAATCCCTGGACGTTCACAATTTCGGTGTTGAATTTTGGCCAGATTGAGCAGGAGAGGCTGTGTACGTTGGAAGTTTTAGTAGGCTAAACAAGTTCAGAGCCCAAGTGTTTGTGGTTCGTTTGAGAGGTTACCAGTGGGAGATGAGGACCAGCAAGAGCTTTCAGGGCTGGCACCTTTAGTGTAGGAGCAATCGCTGGACGTTCGCAATTTCGGTGTTGAATTTTGGCCAGATTGAGCAGGAGAGGCTGTGTACGTTGGAAGTTTTAGTAGGCTAAACAAGTTCAGAGCCCAAGTGTTTGTGGTTCGTTTGAGAGGTTACCAGTGGGAGATGAGGACCAGCAAGAGCTTTCAGGGCTGGCACCTTTAGTGTAGGAGCAATCGCTGGACGTTCGCAATGTCGGTGTTGAGCTCTGGCCAGATTGAGCAGGAGAGACTGTGTACGTTGGAAGTTTTAGTAGGCTAAACAAGTTCAGAGCCCAAGTGTTTGTGGTTCGTTTGAGAGGTTACCAGTGGGAGATGAGGACCAGCAAGAGCTTTCAGGGCTGGCACCTTTAGTGTAGGAGCAATCGCTGGACGTTCACAATTTCGGTGTTGAGCTCTGGCCAGATTGAGCAGGAGAGGCTGTGTACGTTGGAAGTTTTAGTAGGCTAAACAAGTTCAGAGCCCAAGTGTTTGTGGTTCGTTTGAGAGGTTACCAGTGGGAGATGAGGACCAGCAAGAGCTTTCAGGGCTGGCACCTTTAGTGTAGGAGCAAGCGCTGGACGTTCGCAATGTCGGTGTTGAGCTCTGGCCAGATTGAGCAGGAGAGGCTGTGTACGTTGGAAGTTTTAGTAGGCTAAACAAGTTCAGAGCCCAAGTGTTTGTGGTTCGTTTGAGAGGTTACCAGTGGGAGATGAGGACCAGCAAGAGCTTTCAGGGCTGGCACCTTTAGTGTAGGAGCAAGCGCTGGACGTTCGCAATTTCGGTGTTGAGCTCTGGCCAGATTGAGCAGGAGAGGCTGTGTACGTTGGAAGTTTTAGTAGGCTAAACAAGTTCAGAGCCCAAGTGTTTGTGGTTCGTTTGAGAGGTTACCAGTGGGAGATGAGGACCAGCAAGAGCTTTCAGGGCTGGCACCTTTAGTGTAGGAGCAAGCGCTGGACGTTCACAATTTCGGTGTTGAGCTCTGGCCAGATTGAGCAGGAGAGGCTGTGTACGTTGGAAGTTTTAGTAGCCTAAACAAGTTCAGAGCCCAAGTGTTTGTGGTTCGTTTGAGAGGTTACCAGTGGGAGATGAGGACCAGCAAGAGCTTTCAGGGCTGGCACCTTTAGTGTAGGAGCAAGCGCTGGACGTTCGCAATTTCGGTGCTGAGCTCTGGCCAGATTGAGCAGGAGAGGCTGTGTACGTTGGAAGTTTTCGTAGGCTAAACAAGTTCAGAGCCCAAGTGTTTGTGGTTCGTTTGAGAGGTTACCAGTGGGAGATGAGGACCAGCAAGAGCTTTCAGGGCTGGCACCTTTAGTGTAGGAGCAATCCTTGGACGTTCGCAATTTCGGTGTTGAGCTCTGGCCAGATTGAGCAGGAGAGGCTGTGTACGTTGGAAGTTTTAGTAGGCTAAACAAGTTCAGAGCCCAAGTGTTTGTGGTTCGTTTGAGAGGTTACCAGTGGGAGATGAGGACCAGCAAGAGCTTTCAGGGCTGGCACCTTTAGTGTAGGAGCAATCGCTGGACGTTCGCAATTTCGGTGTTGAATTTAGGCCAGATTTAGCAGGAGAGGCTGTGTACGTTGGAAGTTTTAGCAGCCTAAACAAGTTCAGAGCCCAAGTGTTTGTGGTTCGTTTGAGAGGTTACCAGTGGGAGATGAGGACCAGCAAGAGCTTTCAGGGCTGGCACCTTTAGTGTAGGAGCAATCCCTGGACGTTCACCATTTCGGTGTTGAATTTTGGCAGATTGAGCAGGAGAGGCTGTGTACGTTGGAAGTTTTAGTAGGCTAAACAAGTTCAGAGCCCAAGTGTTTGTGGTTCGTTTGAGAGGTTACCAGTGGGAGATGAGGACCAGCAAGAGCTTTCAGGGCTGGCACCTTTAGTGTAGGAGCAATCCCTGGACGTTCGCAATTTCGGTGTTGAATTTTGGCCAGATTGAGCAGGAGAGGCTGTGTACGTTGGAAGTTTTAGTAGGCTAAACAAGTTCAGAGCCCAAGTGTTTCTGGTTCGTTTGAGAGGTTACCAGTGGGAGATGAGGACCAGCAAGAGCTTTCAGGGCTGGCACCTTTAGTGTAGGAGCAATCCCTGGACGTTCGCAATTTCGGTGTTGAGCTCTGGCCAGATTGAGCAGGAGAGGCTGTGTACGTTGGAAGTTTTAGTAGGCTAAACAAGTTCAGAGCCCAAGTGTTTGTGGTTCGTTTGAGAGGTTACCAGTGGGAGATGAGGACCAGCAAGAGCTTTCAGGGCTGGCACCTTTAGTGTAGGAGCAAGCGCTGGACGTTCGCAATTTCGGTGTTGAGCTCTGGCCAGACTGAGCAGGAGAGGCTGTGTACGTTGGAAGTTTTAGTAGGCTAAACAAGTTCAGAGCCCAAGTGTTTGTGGTTCGTTTGAGAGGTTACCAGTGGGAGATGAGGACCAGCAAGAGCTTTCAGGGCTGGCACCTTTAGTGTAGGAGCAATCCCTGGACGTTCGCAATTTCGGTGTTGAATTTAGGCCAGATTGAGCAGGAGAGGCTGTGTACGTTGGAAGTTTTAGTAGGCTAAACAAGTTCAGAGCCCAAGTGTTTGTGCTTCGTTTGAGAGGTTACCAGTGGGAGATGAGGACCAGCAAGAGCTTTCAGGGCTGGCACCTTTAGTGTAGGAGCAATCGCTGGACATTCGCAATTTCGGTGTTGAGCTCTGGCCAGATTGAGCAGGAGAGGCTGTGTACGTTGGAAGTTTTAGTAGGCTAAACAAGTTCAGAGCCCAAGTGTTTGTGGTTCGTTTGAGAGGTTACCAGTGGGAGATGAGGACCAGCAAGAGCTTTCAGGGCTGGCACCTTTAGTGTAGGAGCAAGCGCTGGACGTTCGCAATTTCGGTGTTGAGCTCTGGCCAGATTGAGCAGGAGAGGCTGTGTACGTTGGAAGTTTTAGCAGCCTAAACAAGTTCAGAGCCCAAGTGTTTGTGGTTCGTTTGAGAGGTTACCAGTGGGAGATGAGGACCAGCAAGAGCTTTCAGGGCTGGCACCTTTAGTGTAGGAGCAATCGCTGGACGTTCGCAATTTCGGTGTTGAGCTCTGGCCAGATTGAGCAGGAGAGGCTGTGTACGTTGGAAGTTTTAGTAGGCTAAACAAGTTCAGAGGCCAAGTGTTTGTGGTTCGTTTGAGAGGTTACCAGTGGGAGATGAGGACCTGCAAGAGCTTTCAGGGCTGGCACCTTTAGTGTAGGAGCAAGCGCTGGACGTTCGCAATTTCGGTGCTGAGCTCTGGCCAGATTGAGCAGGAGAGGCTGTGTACGTTGGAAGTTTTAGTAGGCTAAACAAGTTCAGAGCCCAAGTGTTTGTGGTTCGTTTGAGAGGTTACCAGTGGGAGATGAGGACCAGCAAGAGCTTTCAGGGCTGGCACCTTTAGTGTAAGAGCAATCGCTGGACGTTCACAATTTCGGTGTTGAGCTCTGGCCAGATTGAGCAGGAGAGGCTGTGTACGTTGGAAGTTTTAATAGGCTAAACAAGTTCAGAGCCCAAGTGTTTGTGGTTCGTTTGAGAGGTTACCAGTGGGAGATGAGGACCAGCAAGAGCTTTCAGGGCTGGCACCTTTAGTGTAGGAGCAATCCCTGGACGTTCGCAATTTCGGAGTTGAGCTCTGGCCAGATTGAGCAGGAGAGGCTGTGTACGTTGGAAGTTTTAGTAGGCTAAACAAGTTCAGAGCCCAAGTGTTTGTGGTTCGTTTGAGAGGTTACCAGTGGGAGATGAGGACCAGCAAGAGCTTTCAGGGCTGGCACCTTTAGTGTAGGAGCAATCGCTGGACATTCGCAATTTCGGTGTTGAGCTCTGGCCAGATTGAGCAGGAGAGGCTGTGTACGTTGGAAGTTTTAGTAGGCTAAACAAGTTCAGAGCCCAAGTGTTTGTGGTTCGTTTGAGAGGTTACCAGTGGGAGATGAGGACCAGCAAGAGCTTTCAGGGCTGGCACCTTTAGTGTAGGAGCAATCCCTGGACGTTCGCAATTTCGGTGGTGAATTTTGGCCAGATTGAGCAGGAGAGGCTGTGTACGTTGGAAGTTTTAGCAGCCTAAACAAGTTCAGAGCCCAAGTGTTTGTGGTTCGTTTGAGAGGTTACCAGTGGGAGATGAGGACCAGCAAGAGCTTTCAGGGCTGGCACCTTTAGTGTAGGAGCAATCGCTGGACGTTCGCAATTTCGGTGTTGAGCTCTGGCCAGATTGAGCAGGAGAGGCTGTGTACGTTGGAAGTTTTAGTAGGCGAAACAAGTTCAGAGCCCAAGTGTTTGTGGTTCGTTTGAGAGGTTACCAGTGGGAGATGAGGACCAGCAAGAGCTTTCAGGGCTGGCACCTTTAGTGTAGGAGCAATCGCTGGACGTTCGCAATTTCGGTGTTGAGCTCTGGCCAGATTGAGCAGGAGAGGGAGTGTACGTTGGAAGTTTTAGTAGGCTAAACAAGTTCAGAGCCCAAGTGTTTGTGGTTCGTTTGAGAGGTTACCAGTGGGAGATGAGGACCAGCAAGAGCTTTCAGGGCTGGCACCTTTAGTGTAGGAGCAATCCCTGGACGTTCACAATTTCGGTGTTGAATTTTGGCCAGATTGAGCAGGAGAGGCTGTGTACGTTGGAAGTTTTAGTAGGCTAAACAAGTTCAGAGCCCAAGTGTTTGTGGTTCGTTTGAGAGGTTACCAGTGGGAGATGAGGACCGGCAAGAGCTTTCAGGGCTGGCACCTTTAGTGTAGGAGCAATCCCTGGACGTTCGCAATTTCGGTGCTGAGCTCTGGCCAGATTGAGCAGGAGAGGCTGTGTACGTTGGAAGTTTTAGTAGGCTAAACAAGTTCAGAGCCCAAGTGTTTGTGGTTCGTTTGAGAGGTTACCAGTGGGAGATGAGGACCAGCAAGAGCTTTCAGGGCTGGCACCTTTAGTGTAGGAGCAAGCGCTGGACGTTCGCAATTTCGGTGTTGAATTTTGGGCAGATTGAGCAGGAGAGGCTGTGTACGTTGGAAGTTTTAGTAGGCTAAACAAGTTCAGAGCCCAAGTGTTTGTGGTTCGTTTGAGAGGTTACCAGTGGGAGATGAGGACCAGCAAGAGCTTTCAGGGCTGGCACCTTTAGTGTAGGAGCAATCGCTGGACATTCGCAATTTCGGTGTTGAGCTCTGGCCAGATTGAGCAGGAGAGGCTGTGTACGTTGGAAGTTTTAATAGGCTAAACAAGTTCAGAGCCCAAGTGTTTGTGGTTCGTTTGAGAGGTTACCAGTGGGAGATGAGGACCAGCAAGAGCTTTCAGGGCTGGCACCTTTAGTGTAGGAGCAATCCCTGGACGTTCGCAATTTCGGTGTTGAATTTTGGCCAGATTGAGCAGGAGAGGCTGTGTACGTTGGAAGTTTTAGCAGCCTAAACAAGTTCAGAGCCCAAGTGTTTGTGGTTCGTTTGAGAGGTTACCAGTGGGAGATGAGGACCAGCAAGAGCTTTCAGGGCTGGCACCTTTAGTGTAGGAGCAATCGCTGGACGTTCGCAATTTCGGTGTT
Source organism: Gavia stellata (assembly GCF_030936135.1). NCBI lineage: Eukaryota > Metazoa > Chordata > Aves > Gaviiformes > Gaviidae > Gavia > Gavia stellata. The sequence continues at coordinate 7,150 of NW_026777125.1, forward strand.
GAGCTCTGGCCAGATTGAGCAGGAGAGGCTGTGTACGTTGGAAGTTTTAGTAGGCTAAACAAGTTCAGAGCCCAAGTGTTTGTGGTTCGTTTGAGAGGTTACCAGTGGGAGATGAGGACCAGCAAGAGCTTTCAGGGCTGGCACCTTTAGTGTAGGAGCAATCGCTGGACGTTCGCAATTTCGGTGTTGAGCTCTGGCCAGATTGAGCAGGAGAGGGAGTGTACGTTGGAAGTTTTAGTAGGCTAAACAAGTTCAGAGCCCAAGTGTTTGTGGTTCGTTTGAGAGGTTACCAGTGGGAGATGAGGACCAGCAAGAGCTTTCAGGGCTGGCACCTTTAGTGTAGGAGCAATCGCTGGACGTTCACAATTTCGGTGTTGAATTTTGGCCAGATTGAGCAGGAGAGGCTGTGTACGTTGGAAGTTTTAGTAGGCTAAACAAGTTCAGAGCCCAAGTGTTTGTGGTTCGTTTGAGAGGTTACCAGTGGGAGATGAGGACCGGCAAGAGCTTTCAGGGCTGGCACCTTTAGTGTAGGAGCAATCGCTGGACGTTCGCAATTTCGGTGCTGAGCTCTGGCCAGATTGAGCAGGAGAGGCTGTGTACGTTGGAAGTTTTAGTAGGCTAAACAAGTTCAGAGCCCAAGTGTTTGTGGTTCGTTTGAGAGGTTACCAGTGGGAGATGAGGACCAGCAAGAGCTTTCAGGGCTGGCACCTTTAGTGTAGCAGCAAGCGCTGGACGTTCGCAATTTCGGTGTTGAGCTCTGGCCAGATTGAGCAGGAGAGGCTGTGTACGTTGGAAGTTTTAGTAGGCTAAACAAGTTCAGAGCCCAAGTGTTTGTGGTTCGTTTGAGAGGTTACCAGTGGGAGATGAGGACCAGCAAGAGCTTTCAGGGCTGGCACCTTTAGTGTAGGAGCAATCGCTGGACGTTCGCAATTTCGGTGTTGAATTTTGGCCAGATTGAGCAGGAGAGGCTGTGTACGTTGGAAGTTTTCGTAGGCTAAACAAGTTCAGAGCCCAAGTGTTTGTGGTTCGTTTGAGAGGTTACCAGTGGGAGATGAGGACCAGCAAGAGCTTTCAGGGCTGGCACCTTTAGTGTAGGAGCAAGCGCTGGACGTTCGCAATTTCGGTGTTGAATGTTGCCCAGATTGAGCAGGAGAGGCTGTGTACGTTGGAAGTTTTAGTAGGCTAAACAAGTTCAGAGCCCAAGTGTTTGTGGTTCGTTTGAGAGGTTACCAGTGGGAGATGAGGACCAGCAAGAGCTTTCAGGGCTGGCACCTTTAGTGTAGGAGCAAGCGCTGGACGTTCGCAATTTCGGTGTTGAGCTCTGGCCAGATTGAGCAGGAGAGGCTGTGTACGTTGCAAGTTTTAGTAGGCTAAACAAGTTCAGAGCCCAAGTGTTTGTGGTTCGTTTGAGAGGTTACCAGTGGGAGATGAGGACCAGCAAGAGCTTTCAGGGCTGGCACCTTTAGTGTAGCAGCAAGCGCTGGACGTTCGCAATTTCGGTGTTGAGCTCTGGCCAGATTGAGCAGGAGAGGCTGTGTACGTTGGAAGTTTTAGTAGGCGAAACAAGTTCAGAGCCCAAGTGTTTGTGGTTCGTTTGAGAGGTTACCAGTGGGAGATGAGGATCAGCAAGAGCTTTCAGGGCTGGCACCTTTAGTGTAGGAGCAAGCACTGGACGTTCGCAATTTCGGTGTTGAGCTCTGGCCAGATTGAGCAGGAGAGGGAGTGTACGTTGGAAGTTTTAGTAGGCTAAACAAGTTCAGAGCCCAAGTGTTTGTGGTTCGTTTGAGAGGTTACCAGTGGGAGATGAGGACCAGCAAGAGCTTTCAGGGCTGGCACCTTTAGTGTAGGAGCAATCGCTGGACGTTCGCAATTTCGGTGTTGAGCTCTGGCCAGATTGAGCAGGAGAGGGAGTGTACGTTGGAAGTTTTAGTAGGCTAAACAAGTTCAGAGCCCAAGTGTTTGTGGTTCGTTTGAGAGGTTACCAGTGGGAGATGAGGACCAGCAAGAGCTTTCAGGGCTGGCACCTTTAGTGTAGGAGCAATCCCTGGACGTTCGCAATTTCGGTGTTGAGCTCTGGCCAGATTGAGCAGGAGAGGCTGTGTACGTTGGAAGTTTTAGTAGGCTAAACAAGTTCAGAGGCCAAGTGTTTGTGGTTCGTTTGAGAGGTTACCAGTGGGAGATGAGGACCAGCAAGAGCTTTCAGGGCTGGCACCTTTAGTGTAGGAGCAATCCCTGGACGTTCACAATTTCGGTGTTGAATTTTGGCCAGATTGAGCAGGAGAGGCTGTGTACGTTGGAAGTTTTAGTAGGCTAAACAAGTTCAGAGCCCAAGTGTTTGTGGTTCGTTTGAGAGGTTACCAGTGGGAGATGAGGACCAGCAAGAGCTTTCAGGGCTGGCACCTTTAGTGTAGGAGCAATCGCTGGACGTTCGCAATTTCGGTGTTGAGCTCTGGCCAGATTGAGCAGGAGAGGCTGTGTACGTTGGAAGTTTTAGTAGGCTAAACAAGTTCAGAGCCCAAGTGTTTGTGGTTCGTTTGAGAGGTTACCAGTGGGAGATGAGGACCAGCAAGAGCTTTCAGGGCTGGCACCTTTAGTGTAGGAGCAATCCCTGGACGTTCACAATTTCGGTGTTGAATTTTGGCCAGATTGAGCAGGAGAGGCTGTGTACGTTGGAAGTTTTAGTAGGCTAAACAAGTTCAGAGCCCAAGTGTTTGTGGTTCGTTTGAGAGGTTACCAGTGGGAGATGAGGACCAGCAAGAGCTTTCAGGGCTGGCACCTTTAGTGTAGGAGCAATCGCTGGACATTCGCAATTTCGGTGTTGAGCTCTGGCCAGATTGAGCAGGAGAGGCTGTGTACGTTGGAAGTTTTAGTAGGCTAAACAAGTTCAGAGCCCAAGTGTTTGTGGTTCGTTTGAGAGGTTACCAGTGGGAGATGAGGACCAGCAAGAGCTTTCAGGGCTGGCACCTTTAGTGTAGGAGCAAGCGCTGGACGTTCGCAATTTCGGTGTTGAGCTCTGGCCAGATTGAGCAGGAGAGGCTGTGTACGTTGGAAGTTTTAGCAGCCTAAACAAGTTCAGAGCCCAAGTGTTTGTGGTTCGTTTGAGAGGTTACCAGTGGGAGATGAGGACCAGCAAGAGCTTTCAGGGCTGGCACCTTTAGTGTAGGAGCAATCGCTGGACGTTCGCAATTTCGGTGTTGAGCTCTGGCCAGATTGAGCAGGAGAGGCTGTGTACGTTGGAAGTTTTAGTAGGCTAAACAAGTTCAGAGCCCAAGTGTTTGTGGTTCGTTTGAGAGGTTACCAGTGGGAGATGAGGACCTGCAAGAGCTTTCAGGGCTGGCACCTTTAGTGTAGGAGCAAGCGCTGGACGTTCGCAATTTCGGTGCTGAGCTCTGGCCAGATTGAGCAGGAGAGGCTGTGTACGTTGGAAGTTTTAGTAGGCTAAACAAGTTCAGAGCCCAAGTGTTTGTGGTTCGTTTGAGAGGTTACCAGTGGGAGATGAGGACCAGCAAGAGCTTTCAGGGCTGGCACCTTTAGTGTAGGAGCAATCGCTGGACGTTCGCAATTTTGGTTTTGAGCTCTGGCCAGATTGAGCAGGAGAGGCTGTGTACGTTGCAAGTTTTAGTAGGCTAAATAAGTTCAGAGCCCAAGTGTTTGTGGTTCGTTTGAGAGGTTACCAGTGGGAGATGAGGACCAGCAAGAGCTTTCAGGGCTGGCACCTTTAGTGTAAGATCAATCGCTGGACGTTCACAATTTCGGTGTTGAGCTCTGGCCAGATTGAGCAGGAGAGGCTGTGTACGTTGGAAGTTTTAATAGGCTAAACAAGTTCAGAGCCCAAGTGTTTGTGGTTCGTTTGAGAGGTTACCAGTGGGAGATGAGGACCAGCAAGAGCTTTCAGGGCTGGCACCTTTAGTGTAGGAGCAATCCCTGGACGTTCACAATTTCGGTGTTGAATTTTGGGCAGATTGAGCAGGAGAGGCTGTGTACGTTGGAAGTTTTAGTAGGCTAAACAAGTTCAGAGGCCAAGTGTTTGTGGTTCGTTTGAGAGGTTACCAGTGGGAGATGAGGACCAGCAAGAGCTTTCAGGGCTGGCACCTTTAGTGTAGGAGCAATCGCTGGACGTTCACACTTTCGGTGTTGAATTTTGGGCAGATTGAGCAGGAGAGGCTGTGTACGTTGGAAGTTTTAGTAGGCTAAACAAGTTCAGAGCCCAAGTGTTTGTGGTTCGTTTGAGAGGTTACCAGTGGGAGATGAGGACCAGCAAGAGCTTTCAGGGCTGGCACCTTTAGTGTAGGAGCAAGCGCTGGACGTTCGCAATTTCGGTGTTGAATGTTGCCCAGATTGAGCAGGAGAGGCTGTGTACGTTGGAAGTTTTAGTAGGCTAAACAAGTTCAGAGCCCAAGTGTTTGTGGTTCGTTTGAGAGGTTACCAGTGGGAGATGAGGACCAGCAAGAGCTTTCAGGGCTGGCACCTTTAGTGTAGGAGCAAGCGCTGGACGTTCGCAATTTCGGTGTTGAGCTCTGGCCAGATTGAGCAGGAGAGGCTGTGTACGTTGCAAGTTTTAGTAGGCTAAACAAGTTCAGAGCCCAAGTGTTTGTGGTTCGTTTGAGAGGTTACCAGTGGGAGATGAGGACCAGCAAGAGCTTTCAGGGCTGGCACCTTTAGTGTAGGAGCAAGCGCTGGACGTTCGCAATTTCGGTGTTGAGCTCTGGCCAGATTGAGCAGGAGAGGCTGTGTACGTTGGAAGTTTTAGTAGGCGAAACAAGTTCAGAGCCCAAGTGTTTGTGGTTCGTTTGAGAGGTTACCAGTGGGAGATGAGGATCAGCAAGAGCTTTCAGGGCTGGCACCTTTAGTGTAGGAGCAAGCACTGGACGTTCGCAATTTCGGTGTTGAGCTCTGGCCAGATTGAGCAGGAGAGGGAGTGTACGTTGGAAGTTTTAGTAGGCTAAACAAGTTCAGAGCCCAAGTGTTTGTGGTTCGTTTGAGAGGTTACCAGTGGGAGATGAGGACCAGCAAGAGCTTTCAGGGCTGGCACCTTTAGTGTAGGAGCAATCCCTGGACGTTCGCAATTTCGGTGTTGAGCTCTGGCCAGATTGAGCAGGAGAGGCTGTGTACGTTGGAAGTTTTAGTAGGCTAAACAAGTTCAGAGCCCAAGTGTTTGTGGTTCGTTTGAGAGGTTACCAGTGGGAGATGAGGACCAGCAAGAGCTTTCAGGGCTGGCACCTTTAGTGTAGGAGCAATCGCTGGACGTTCGCAATTTCGGTGTTGAATTTTGGCCAGATTGAGCAGGAGAGGCTGTGTACGTTGGAAGTTTTAGTAGGCTAAACAAGTTCAGAGCCCAAGTGTTTGTGGTTCGTTTGAGAGGTTACCAGTGGGAGATGAGGACCAGCAAGAGCTTTCAGGGCTGGCACCTTTAGTGTAGGAGCAATCGCTGGACGTTCGCAATTTCGGTGTTGAGCTCTGGCCAGATTGAGCAGGAGAGGCTGTGTACGTTGGAAGTTTTAGTAGGCTAAACAAGTTCAGAGCCCAAGTGTTTGTGGTTCGTTTGAGAGGTTACCAGTGGGAGATGAGGACCAGCAAGAGCTTTCAGGGCTGGCACCTTTAGTGTAGGAGCAAGCGCTGGACGTTTGCAATTTCGGTGTTGAATTTTGGCCAGATTGAGCAGGAGAGGCTGTGTACGTTGGAAGTTTTAGTAGGCTAAACAAGTTCAGAGCCCAAGTGTTTGTGGTTCGTTTGAGAGGTTCCCAGTGGGAGATGAGGACCAGCAAGAGCTTTCAGGGCTGGCACCTTTAGTGTAGGAGCAATCGCTGGACATTCGCAATTTCGGTGTTGAGCTCTGGCCAGATTGAGCAGGAGAGGCTGTGTACGTTGGAAGTTTTAGTAGGCTAAACAAGTTCAGAGCCCAAGTGTTTGTGGTTCGTTTGAGAGGTTACCAGTGGGAGATGAGGACCAGCAAGAGCTTTCAGGGCTGGCACCTTTAGTGTAGGAGCAAGCGCTGGACGTTCGCAATGTCGGTGTTGAGCTCTGGCCAGATTGAGCAGGAGAGGCTGTGTACGTTGGAAGTTTTAGCAGCCTAAACAAGTTCAGAGCCCAAGTGTTTGTGGTTCGTTTGAGAGGTTACCAGTGGGAGATGAGGACCAGCAAGAGCTTTCAGGGCTGGCACCTTTAGTGTAGGAGCAATCGCTGGACGTTCGCAATTTCGGTGTTGAGCTCTGGCCAGATTGAGCAGGAGAGGCTGTGTACGTTGGAAGTTTTAGTAGGCTAAACAAGTTCAGAGCCCAAGTGTTTGTGGTTCGTTTGAGAGGTTACCAGTGGGAGATGAGGACCTGCAAGAGCTTTCAGGGCTGGCACCTTTAGTGTAGGAGCAAGCGCTGGACGTTCGCAATTTCGGTGCTGAGCTCTGGCCAGATTGAGCAGGAGAGGCTGTGTACGTTGGAAGTTTTAGTAGGCTAAACAAGTTCAGAGCCCAAGTGTTTGTGGTTCGTTTGAGAGGTTACCAGTGGGAGATGAGGACCAGCAAGAGCTTTCAGGGCTGGCACCTTTAGTGTAGGAGCAATCGCTGGACGTTCGCAATTTTGGTTTTGAGCTCTGGCCAGATTGAGCAGGAGAGGCTGTGTACGTTGGAAGTTTTAGTAGGCTAAACAAGTTCAGAGCCCAAGTGTTTGTGGTTCGTTTGAGAGGTTACCAGTGGGAGATGAGGACCAGCAAGAGCTTTCAGGGCTGGCACCTTTAGTGTAAGATCAATCGCTGGACGTTCACAATTTCGGTGTTGAGCTCTGGCCAGATTGAGCAGGAGAGGCTGTGTACGTTGGAAGTTTTAATAGGCTAAACAAGTTCAGAGCCCAAGTGTTTGTGGTTCGTTTGAGAGGTTACCAGTGGGAGATGAGGACCAGCAAGAGCTTTCAGGGCTGGCACCTTTAGTGTAGGAGCAATCCCTGGACGTTCACAATTTCGGTGTTGAATTTTGGGCAGATTGAGCAGGAGAGGCTGTGTACGTTGGAAGTTTTAGTAGGCTAAACAAGTTCAGAGGCCAAGTGTTTGTGGTTCGTTTGAGAGGTTACCAGTGGGAGATGAGGACCAGCAAGAGCTTTCAGGGCTGGCACCTTTAGTGTAGGAGCAATCCCTGGACGTTCACACTTTCGGTGTTGAATTTTGGGCAGATTGAGCAGGAGAGGCTGTGTACGTTGGAAGTTTTAGTAGGCTAAACAAGTTCAGAGCCCAAGTGTTTGTGGTTCGTTTGAGAGGTTACCAGTGGGAGATGAGGACCAGCAAGAGCTTTCAGGGCTGGCACCTTTAAGTGTAGGAGCAAGCGCTGGACGTTCGCAATTTCGGTGTTGAGCTCTGGCCAGATTGAGCAGGAGAGGCTGTGTACGTTGGAAGTTTTAGTAGGCTAAACAAGTTCAGAGCCCAAGTGTTTGTGGTTCGTTTGAGAGGTTACCAGTGGGAGATGAGGACCAGCAAGAGCTTTCAGGGCTGGCACCTTTAGTGTAGGAGCAAGCGCTGGACGTTCGCAATTTCGGTGTTGAGCTCTGGCCAGATTGAGCAGGAGAGGCTGTGTACGTTGGAAGTTTTAGCAGCCTAAACAAGTTCAGAGGCCAAGTGTTTGTGGTTCGTTTGAGAGGTTACCAGTGGGAGATGAGGACCAGCAAGAGCTTTCAGGGCTGGCACCTTTAGTGTAGGAGCAATCGCTGGACGTTCGCAATTTCGGTGTTGAGCTCTGGCCAGATTGAGCAGGAGAGGCTGTGTACGTTGGAAGTTTTAGTAGGCTAAACAAGTTCAGAGCCCAAGTGTTTGTGGTTCGTTTGAGAGGTTACCAGTGGGAGATGAGGACCTGCAAGAGCTTTCAGGGCTGGCACCTTTAGTGTAGGAGCAAGCGCTGGACGTTCGCAATTTCGGTGTTGAGCTCTGGCCAGATTGAGCAGGAGAGGCTGTGTACGTTGGAAGTTTTAGTAGGCTAAACAAGTTCAGAGCCCAAGTGTTTGTGGTTCGTTTGAGAGGTTACCAGTGGGAGATGAGGACCAGCAAGAGCTTTCAGGGCTGGCACCTTTAGTGTAAGAGCAATCGCTGGACGTTCACAATTTCGGTGTTGAGCTCTGGCCAGATTGAGCAGGAGAGGCTGTGTACGTTGGAAGTTTTAATAGGCTAAACAAGTTCAGAGCCCAAGTGTTTGTGGTTAGTTTGAGAGGTTACCAGTGGGAGATGAGGACCGGCAAGAGCTTTCAGGGCTGGCACCTTTAGTGTAGGAGCAATCCCTGGACGTTCACAATTTCGGTGTTGAATTTTGGGCAGATTGAGCAGGAGAGGCTGTGTACGTTGGAAGTTTTAGTAGGCTAAACAAGTTCAGAGGCCAAGTGTTTGTGGTTCGTTTGAGAGGTTACCAGTGGGAGATGAGGACCAGCAAGAGCTTTCAGGGCTGGCACCTTTAGTGTAGGAGCAATCCCTGGACGTTCACACTTTCGGTGTTGAATTTTGGGCAGATTGAGCAGGAGAGGCTGTGTACGTTGGAAGTTTTAGTAGGCTAAACAAGTTCAGAGCCCAAGTGTTTGTGGTTCGTTTTGAGAGGTTACCAGTGGGAGATGAGGACCAGCAAGAGCTTTCAGGGCTGGCACCTTTAGTGTAGGAGCAAGCGCTGGACGTTCGCAATTTCGGTGTTGAATTTTGGCCAGATTGAGCAGGAGAGGCTGTGTACGTTGGAAGTTTTAGTAGGCTAAACAAGTTCAGAGCCCAAGTGTTTGTGGTTCGTTTGAGAGGTTACCAGTGGGAGATGAGGAGCAGCAAGAGCTTTCAGGGCTGGCACCTTTAGTGTAGGAGCAATCGCTGGACATTCGCAATTTCGGTGTTGAGCTCTGGCCAGATTGAGCAGGAGAGGCTGTGTACGTTGGAAGTTTTAGTAGGCTAAACAAGTTCAGAGCCCAAGTGTTTGTGGTTCGTTTGAGAGGTTACCAGTGGGAGATGAGGACCAGCAAGAGCTTTCAGGGCTGGCACCTTTAGTGTAGGAGCAATCCCTGGACGTTCGCAATTTCGGTGTTGAATTTTGGCCAGATTGAGCAGGAGAGGCTGTGTACGTTGGAAGTTTTAGTAGGCTAAACAAGTTCAGAGCCCAAGTGTTTGTGGTTCGTTTGAGAGGTTACCAGTGGGAGATGAGGACCATCAAGAGCTTTCAGGGCTGGCACCTTTAGTGTAAGAGCAATCGCTGGACGTTCACAATTTCGGTGTTGAGCTCTGGCCAGATTGAGCAGGAGAGGCTGTGTACGTTGGAAGTTTTAATAGGCTAAACAAGTTCAGAGCCCAAGTGTTTGTGGTTCGTTTGAGAGGTTACCAGTGGGAGATGAGGACCAGCAAGAGCTTTCAGGGCTGGCACCTTTAGTGTAGGAGCAATCCCTGGACGTTCACAATTTCGGTGTTGAATTTTGGGCAGATTGAGCAGGAGAGGCTGTGTACGTTGGAAGTTTTAGTAGGCTAAACAAGTTCAGAGGCCAAGTGTTTGTGGTTCGTTTGAGAGGTTACCAGTGGGAGATGAGGACCAGCAAGAGCTTTCAGGGCTGGCACCTTTAGTGTAGGAGCAATCCCTGGACGTTCACACTTTCGGTGTTGAATTTTGGGCAGATTGAGCAGGAGAGGCTGTGTACGATGGAAGTTTTAGTAGGCTAAACAAGTTCAGAGCCCAAGTGTTTGTGGTTCGTTTGAGAGGGTTACCAGTGGGAGATGAGGACCAGCAAGAGCTTTCAGGGCTGGCACCTTTAGTGTAGGAGCAAGCGCTGGACGTTCGCAATTTCGGTGTTGAATTTTGGCCAGATTGAGCAGGAGAGGCTGTGTACGTTGGAAGTTTTAGTAGGCTAAACAAGTTCAGAGCCCAAGTGTTTGTGGTTCGTTTGAGAGGTTACCAGTGGGAGATGAGGACCAGCAAGAGCTTTCAGGGCTGGCACCTTTAGTGTAGGAGCAATCGCTGGACATTCGCAATTTCGGTGTTGAGCTCTGGCCAGATTGAGCAGGAGAGGCTGTGTACGTTGGAAGTTTTAGTAGGCTAAACAAGTTCAGAGCCCAAGTGTTTGTGGTTCGTTTGAGAGGTTACCAGTGGGAGATGAGGACCAGCAAGAGCTTTCAGGGCTGGCACCTTTAGTGTAGGAGCAATCGCTGGACGTTCGCAATGTCGGTGTTGAATTTTGGCCAGATTGAGCAGGAGAGGCTGTGTACGTTGGAAGTTTTAGTAGGCTAAACAAGTTCAGAGCCCAAGTGTTTGTGGTTCGTTTGAGAGGTTACCAGTGGGAGATGAGGACCAGCAAGAGCTTTCAGGGCTGGCACCTTTAGTGTAGGAGCAATCGCTGGACGTTCGCAATTTCGGTGTTGAGCTCTGGCCAGATTGAGCAGGAGAGGGAGTGTACGTTGGAAGTTTTAGTAGGCTAAACAAGTTCAGAGGCCAAGTGTTTGTGGTTCGTTTGAGAGGTTACCAGTGGGAGATGAGGACCAGCAAGAGCTTTCAGGGCTGGCACCTTTAGTGTAGGAGCAATCCCTGGACGTTCACAATGTCGGTGCTGAGCTCTGGCCAGATTGAGCAGGAGAGGCTGTGTACGTTGGAAGTTTTAGTAGGCTAAACAAGTTCAGAGGCCAAGTGTTTGTGGTTCGTTTGAGAGGTTACCAGTGGGAGATGAGGACCGGCAAGAGCTTTCAGGGCTGGCACCTTTAGTGTAGCAGCAAGCGCTGGACGTTCGCAATTTCGGTGTTGAGCTCTGGCCAGTTTGAGCAGGAGAGGCTGTGTACGTTGGAAGTTTTAGTAGGCTAAACAAGTTCAGAGCCCAAGTGTTTGTGGTTCGTTTGAGAGGTTACCAGTGGGAGATGAGGACCAGCAAGAGCTTTCAGGGCTGGCACCTTTAGTGTAGGAGCAATCGCTGGACGTTCGCAATTTCCTTGGTGAATTTTGGCCAGATTGAGCAGGAGAGGCTGTGTACGTTGGAAGTTTTAGTAGGCTAAACAAGTTCAGAGCCCAAGTGTTTGTGGTTCGTTTGAGAGGTTACCAGTGGGAGATGAGGACCATCAAGAGCTTTCAGGGCTGGCACCTTTAGTGTAGGAGCAATCCCTGGACGTTCGCAATTTCGGTGTTGAATGTTGCCCAGATTGAGCAGGAGAGGCTGTGTACGTTGGAAGTTTTAGTAGGCTAAACAAGTTCAGAGCCCAAGTGTTTGTGGTTCGTTTGAGAGGTTCCCAGTGGGAGATGAGGACCAGCAAGAGCTTTCAGGGCTGGCACCTTTAGTGTAGGAGCAAGCGCTGGACGTTCGCAATTTCGGTGTTGAGCTCTGGCCAGATTGAGCAGGAGAGGCTGTGTACGTTGCAAGTTTTAGTAGGCTAAACAAGTTCAGAGCCCAAGTGTTTGTGGTTCGTTTGAGAGGTTACCAGTGGGAGATGAGGACCAGCAAGAGCTTTCAGGGCTGGCACCTTTAGTGTAGGAGCAAGCGCTGGGACGTTCGCAATTTCGGTGTTGAGCTCTGGCCAGATTGAGCAGGAGAGGCTGTGTACGTTGGAAGTTTTAGTAGGCTAAACAAGTTCAGAGCCCAAGTGTTTGTGGTTCGTTTGAGAGGTTACCAGTGGGAGATGAGGATCAGCAAGAGCTTTCAGGGCTGGCACCTTTAGTGTAGGAGCAAGCACTGGACGTTCGCAATTTCGGTGTTGAGCTCTGGTCAGATTGAGCAGGAGAGGCTGTGTACGTTGGAAGTTTTAGCAGCCTAAACAAGTTCAGAGCCCAAGTGTTTGTGGTTCGTTTTTGAGAAGAGGTTACCAGTGGGAGATGAGGACCAGCAAGAGCTTTCAGGGCTGGCACCTTTAGTGTAGGAGCAATCCCTGGACGTTCGCAATTTCGGTGTTGAGCTCTGGCCAGATTGAGCAGGAGAGGCTGTGTACGTTGCAAGTTTTAGTAGGCTAAACAAGTTCAGAGCCCAAGTGTTTGTGGTTCGTTTGAGAGGTTACCAGTGGGAGATGAGGACCAGCAAGAGCTTTCAGGGCTGGCACCTTTAGTGTAAGAGCAATCGCTGGACGTTCACAATTTCGGTGTTGAGCTCTGGCCAGATTGAGCAGGAGAGGCTGTGTACGTTGGAAGTTTTAGTAGGCTAAACAAGTTCAGAGCCCAAGTGTTTGTGGTTCGTTTGAGAGGTTACCAGTGGGAGATGAGGACCAGCAAGAGCTTTCAGGGCTGGCACCTTTAGTGTAGGAGCAATCGCTGGACGTTCGCAATTTCGGTGTTGAGCTCTGGCCAGATTGAGCAGGAGAGGCTGTGTACGTTGGAAGTTTTAGCAGCCTAAACAAGTTCAGAGGCCAAGTGTTTGTGGTTCGTTTGAGAGGTTACCAGTGGGAGATGAGGACCAGCAAGAGCTTTCAGGGCTGGCACCTTTAGTGTAGGAGCAAGCGCTGGACGTTCGCAATTTCGGTGTTGAATTTTGGCCAGATTGAGCAGGAGAGGCTGTGTACGTTGGAAGTTTTAGTAGGCTAAACAAGTTCAGAGCCCAAGTGTTTGTGGTTCGTTTGAGAGGTTACCAGTGGGAGATGAGGACCAGCAAGAGCTTTCAGGGCTGGCACCTTTAGTGTAGGAGCAATCGCTGGACGTTCGCAATTTCGGTGTTGAGCTCTGGCCAGATTGAGCAGGAGAGGCTGTGTACGTTGGAAGTTTTAGTAGGCTAAACAAGTTCAGAGCCCAAGTGTTTGTGGTTCGTTTGAGAGGTTACCAGTGGGAGATGAGGACCAGCAAGAGCTTTCAGGGCTGGCACCTTTAGTGTAGGAGCAAGCGCTGGACGTTCGCAATTTCGGTGTTGAATTTTGGGCTGATTGAGCAGGAGAGGCTGTGTACGTTGGAAGTTTTAGTAGGCTAAACAAGTTCAGAGCCCAAGTGTTTGTGGTTCGTTTGAGAGGTTACCAGTGGGAGATGAGGACCATCAAGAGCTTTCAGGGCTGGCACCTTTAGTGTAGGAGCAATCGCTGGACGTTCGCAATTTCGGTGTTGAGCTCTGGCCAGATTGAGCAGGAGAGGCCGTGTACGTTGGAAGTTTTAGTAGGCTAAAACAAGTTCAGAGCCCAAGTGTTTGTGGTTCGTTTGAGAGGTTACCAGTGGGAGATGAGGACCAGCAAGAGCTTTCAGGGCTGGCACCTTTAGTGTAGGAGCAATCGCTGGACGTTCGCAATTTTGGTGTTGAGCTCTGGCCAGATTGAGCAGGAGAGGCTGTGTACGTTGGAAGTTTTAGTAGGCTAAACAAGTTCAGAGCCCAAGTGTTTGTGGTTCGTTTGAGAGGTTACCAGTGGGAGATGAGGACCAGCAAGAGCTTTCAGGGCTGGCACCTTTAGTGTAGGAGCAATCGCTGGACATTCGCAATTTCGGTGTTGAGCTCTGGCCAGATTGAGCAGGAGAGGCTGTGTACGTTGGAAGTTTTAGTAGGCTAAACAAGTTCAGAGGCCAAGTGTTTGTGGTTCGTTTGAGAGGTTACCAGTGGGAGATGAGGACCAGCAAGAGCTTTCAGGGCTGGCACCTTTAGTGTAGGAGCAAGCGCTGGACGTTCGCAATTTCGGTGTTGAATTTTGGCCAGATTGAGCAGGAGAGGCTGTGTACGTTGGAAGTTTTAGTAGGCTAAACAAGTTCAGAGCCCAAGTGTTTGTGGTTCGTTTGAGAGGTTACCAGTGGGAGATGAGGACCATCAAGAGCTTTCAGGGCTGGCACCTTTAGTGTAGGAGCAATCGCTGGACGTTCGCAATTTCGGTGTTGAGCTCTGGCCAGATTGAGCAGGAGAGGGGAGTGTACGTTGGAAGTTTTAGTAGGCTAAACAAGTTCAGAGCCCAAGTGTTTGTGGTTCGTTTGAGAGGTTACCAGTGGGAGATGAGGACCAGCAAGAGCTTTCAGGGCTGGCACCTTTAGTGTAGGAGCAATCGCTGGACGTTCGCAATTTTGGTGTTGAGCTCTGGCCAGATTGAGCAGGAGAGGCTGTGTACGTTGGAAGTTTTAGTAGGCTAAACAAGTTCAGAACCCAAGTGTTTGTGGTTCGTTTGAGAGGTTACCAGTGGGAGATGAGGACCAGCAAGAGCTTTCAGGGCTGGCACCTTTAGTGTAGGAGCAATCGCTGGACATTCGCAATTTCAGTGTTGAGCTCTGGCCAGATTGAGCAGGAGAGGCTGTGTACGTTGGAAGTTTTAGTAGGCTAAACAAGTTCAGAGGCCAAGTGTTTGTGGTTCGTTTGAGAGGTTACCAGTGGGAGATGAGGACCAGCAAGAGCTTTCAGGGCTGGCACCTTTAGTGTAGGAGCAATCCCTGGACGTTCACAATTTCGGTGTTGAATTTTGGCCAGATTGAGCAGGAGAGGCTGTGTACGTTGGAAGTTTTAGTAGGCTAAACAAGTTCAGAGCCCAAGTGTTTGTGGTTCGTTTGAGAGGTTACCAGTGGGAGATGAGGACCAGCAAGAGCTTTCAGGGCTGGCACCTTTAGTGTAGGAGCAATCGCTGGACGTTCGCAATTTCGGTGTTGAGCTCTGGCCAGATTGAGCAGGAGAGGGAGTGTACGTTGGAAGTTTTAGTAGGCTAAACAAGTTCAGAGCCCAAGTGTTTGTGGTTCGTTTGAGAGGTTACCAGTGGGAGATGAGGACCAGCAAGAGCTTTCAGGGCTGGCACCTTTAGTGTAGGAGCAATCGCTGGACGTTCGCAATTTCGGTGTTGAATTTTTGGCCAGATTGAGCAGGAGAGGCTGTGTACGTTGGAAGTTTTAGTAGGCTAAACAAGTTCAGAGCCCAAGTGTTTGTGGTTCGTTTGAGAGGTTACCAGTGGGAGATGAGGACCGGCAAGAGCTTTCAGGGCTGGCACCTTTAGTGTAGGAGCAATCGCTGGACGTTCGCAATGTCGGTGCTGAGCTCTGGGCCAGATTGAGCAGGAGAGGCTGTGTACGTTGCAAGTTTTAGTAGGCTAAACAAGTTCAGAGCCCAAGTGTTTGTGGTTCGTTTGAGAGGTTACCAGTGGGAGATGAGGACCAGCAAGAGCTTTCAGGGCTGGCACCTTTAGTGTAGCAGCAAGACGCTGGACGTTCGCAATTTCGGTGTTGAGCTCTGGCCAGATTGAGCAGGAGAGGCTGTGTACGTTGGAAGTTTTAGTAGGCTAAACAAGTTCAGAGCCCAAGTGTTTGTGGTTCGTTTGAGAGGTTACCAGTGGGAGATGAGGACCAGCAAGAGCTTTCAGGGCTGGCACCTTTAGTGTAGGAGCAATCGCTGGACGTTCGCAATTTCCTTGGTGAATTTTGGCCAGATTGAGCAGGAGAGGCTGT
Organism: Gavia stellata; assembly: GCF_030936135.1. NCBI lineage: Eukaryota > Metazoa > Chordata > Aves > Gaviiformes > Gaviidae > Gavia > Gavia stellata. The sequence goes on from NW_026777125.1 coordinate 22,424, forward strand.
GTACGTTGGAAGTTTTCGTAGGCTAAACAAGTTCAGAGCCCAAGTGTTTGTGGTTCGTTTGAGAGGTTACCAGTGGGAGATGAGGACCAGCAAGAGCTTTCAGGGCTGGCACCTTTAGTGTAGGAGCAAGCGCTGGACGTTCGCAATTTCGGTGTTGAATGTTGCCCAGATTGAGCAGGAGAGGCTGTGTACGTTGGAAGCTTTAGCAGCATAAACAAGTTCAGAGCCAAGTGTTTGTGGTTCGTTTGAGAGGTTACCAGTGGGAGATGAGGACCAGCAAGAGCTTTCAGGGCTGGCACCTTTAGTGTAGGAGCAAGCGCTGGACGTTCGCAATTTCGGTGTTGAGCTCTGGCCAGATTGAGCAGGAGAGGCTGTGTACGTTGGAAGTTTTCGTAGGCTAAACAAGTTCAGAGCCCAAGTGTTTGTGGTTCGTTTGAGAGGTTACCAGTGGGAGATGAGGACCAGCAAGAGCTTTCAGGGCTGGCACCTTTAGTGTAGGAGCAAGCGCTGGACGTTCGCAATTTCGGTGTTGAGCTCTGGCCAGATTGAGCAGGAGAGGCTGTGTACGTTGGAAGTTTTCGTAGGCTAAACAAGTTCAGAGCCCAAGTGTTTGTGGTTCGTTTGAGAGGTTACCAGTGGGAGATGAGGACCAGCAAGAGCTTTCAGGGCTGGCACCTTTAGTGTAGGAGCAATCCCTGGACGTTCGCAATTTCGGTGTTGAGCTCTGGCCAGATTGAGCAGGAGAGGCTGTGTACGTTGCAAGTTTTAGTAGGCTAAACAAGTTCAGAGGCCAAGTGTTTGTGGTTCGTTTGAGAGGTTACCAGTGGGAGATGAGGACCAGCAAGAGCTTTCAGGGCTGGCACCTTTAGTGTAAGAGCAATCGCTGGACGTTCACAATTTCGGTGTTGAGCTCTGGCCAGATTGAGCAGGAGAGGCTGTGTACGTTGGAAGTTTTAGTAGGCTAAACAAGTTCAGAGCCCAAGTGTTTGTGGTTCGTTTGAGAGGTTACCAGTGGGAGATGAGGACCAGCAAGAGCTTTCAGGGCTGGCACCTTTAGTGTAGGAGCAATCGCTGGACGTTCACAATTTCGGTGTTGAGCTCTGGCCAGATTGAGCAGGAGAGGCTGTGTACGTTGGAAGTTTTAGCAGCCTAAACAAGTTCAGAGCCCAAGTGTTTGTGGTTCGTTTGAGAGGTTACCAGTGGGAGATGAGGACCAGCAAGAGCTTTCAGGGCTGGCACCTTTAGTGTAGGAGCAATCGCTGGACGTTCTCACTTTCGGTGTTGAATTTTGGCCAGATTGAGCAGGAGAGGCTGTGTACGTTGGAAGTTTTAGTAGGCTAAACAAGTTCAGAGCCCAAGTGTTTGTGGTTCGTTTGAGAGGTTACCAGTGGGAGATGAGGAGCAGCAAGAGCTTTCAGGGCTGGCACCTTTAGTGTAGGAGCAAGCGCTGGACGTTCGCAATTTCGGTGTTGAATTTTGGCCAGATTGAGCAGGAGAGGCTGTGTACGTTGGAAGTTTTAGTAGTCTAAACAAGTTCAGAGCCCAAGTGTTTGTGGTTCGTTTGAGAGGTTACCAGTGGGAGATGAGGACCAGCAAGAGCTTTCAGGGCTGGCACCTTTAGTGTAGGAGCAATCGCTGGACGTTCGCAATTTCGGTGTTGAGCTCTGGCCAGATTGAGCAGGAGAGGCTGTGTACGTTGGAAGTTTTAGTAGGCTAAACAAGTTCAGAGCCCAAGTGTTTGTGGTTCGTTTGAGAGGTTACCAGTGGGAGATGAGGACCAGCAAGAGCTTTCAGGGCTGGCACCTTTAGTGTAGGAGCAAGCGCTGGACGTTCGCAATTTCGGTGTTGAATTTTGGCCAGATTGAGCAGGAGAGGCTGTGTACGTTGGAAGTTTTAGTAGGCTAAACAAGTTCAGAGCCCAAGTGTTTGTGGTTCGTTTGAGAGGTTACCAGTGGGAGATGAGGACCAGCAAGAGCTTTCAGGGCTGATAGGAGCAATCCCTGGACGTTCGCAATTTCGGTGTTGAGCTCTGGCCAGATTGAGCAGGAGAGGGAGTGTACGTTGGAAGTTTTAGTAGGCTAAACAAGTTCAGAGCCCAAGTGTTTGTGGTTCGTTTGAGAGGTTACCAGTGGGAGATGAGGACCAGCAAGAGCTTTCAGGGCTGGCACCTTTAGTGTAAGAGCAATCGCTGGACGTTCGCAATTTCGGTGTTGAGCTCTGCCAGATTGAGCAGGAGAGGCTGTGTACGTTGGAAGTTTTAGTAGGCTAAACAAGTTCAGAGGCCAAGTGTTTGTGGTTCGTTTGAGAGGTTACCAGTGGGAGATGAGGACCAGCAAGAGCTTTCAGGGCTGGCACCTTTAGTGTAGGAGCAATCCCTGGACGTTCACAATTTCGGTGTTGAATTTTGGCCAGATTGAGCAGGAGAGGCTGTGTACGTTGGAAGTTTTAGTAGGCTAAACAAGTTCAGAGCCCAAGTGTTTGTGGTTCGTTTGAGAGGTTACCAGTGGGAGATGAGGACCAGCAAGAGCTTTCAGGGCTGGCACCTTTAGTGTAGGAGCAATCGCTGGACGTTCGCAATTTCGGTGTTGAGCTCTGGCCAGATTGAGCAGGAGAGCCTGTGTACGTTGGAAGTTTTAGTAGGCTAAACAAGTTCAGAGCCCAAGTGTTTGTGGTTCGTTTGAGAGGTTACCAGTGGGAGATGAGGACCAGCAAGAGCTTTCAGGGCTGGCACCTTTAGTGTAGGAGCAATCGCTGGACATTCGCAATTTCGGTGTTGAGCTCTGGCCAGATTGAGCAGGAGAGGCTGTGTACGTTGGAAGTTTTAGTAGGCTAAACAAGTTCAGAGGCCAAGTGTTTGTGGTTCGTTTGAGAGGTTACCAGTGGGAGATGAGGACCAGCAAGAGCTTTCAGGGCTGGCACCTTTAGTGTAGCAGCAATCCCTGGACGTTCACAATTTCGGTGTTGAATTTTGGCCAGATTGAGCAGGAGAGGCTGTGTACGTTGGAAGTTTTAGCAGCCTAAACAAGTTCAGAGCCCAAGTGTTTGTGGTTCGTTTGAGAGGTTACCAGTGGGAGATGAGGACCAGCAAGAGCTTTCAGGGCTGGCACCTTTAGTGTAGGAGCAATCGCTGGACGTTCGCAATTTCGGTGTTGAATTTTGGCCAGATTGAGCAGGAGAGGCTGTGTACGTTGGAAGTTTTAGTAGGCTAAACAAGTTCAGAGCCCAAGTGTTTGTGGTTCGTTTGAGAGGTTACCAGTGGGAGATGAGGACCAGCAAGAGCTTTCAGGGCTGGCACCTTTAGTGTAGGAGCAATCGCTGGACGTTCGCAATTTCGGTGTTGAGCTCTGGCCAGATTGAGCAGGAGAGGGAGTGTACGTTGAAGTTTTAGTAGGCTAAACAAGTTCAGAGCCCAAGTGTTTGTGGTTCGTTTGAGAGGTTACCAGTGGGAGATGAGGACCAGCAAGAGCTTTCAGGGCTGGCACCTTTAGTGTAGGAGCAATCGCTGGACGTTCGCAATTTCGGTGTTGAATTTTGGCCAGATTGAGCAGGAGAGGCTGTGTACGTTGGAAGTTTTAGTAGGCTAAACAAGTTCAGAGCCCAAGTGTTTGTGGTTCGTTTGAGAGGTTACCAGTGGGAGATGAGGACCGGCAAGAGCTTTCAGGGCTGGCACCTTTAGTGTAGGAGCAATCGCTGGACGTTCGCAATGTCGGTGCTGAGCTCTGGCCAGATTGAGCAGGAGAGGCTGTGTACGTTGCAAGTTTTAGTAGGCTAAACAAGTTCAGAGCCCAAGTGTTTGTGGTTCGTTTGAGAGGTTACCAGTGGGAGATGAGGACCAGCAAGAGCTTTCAGGGCTGGCACCTTTAGTGTAGCAGCAAGCGCTGGACGTTCGCAATTTCGGTGTTGAGCTCTGGCCAGATTGAGCAGGAGAGCTGTGTACGTTGGAAGTTTTAGTAGGCTAAACAAGTTCAGAGCCCAAGTGTTGTGGTTCGTTTGAGAGGTTACCAGTGGGAGATGAGGACCAGCAAGAGCTTTCAGGGCTGGCACCTTTAGTGTAGGAGCAATCGCTGGACGTTCGCAATTTCCTTGGTGAATTTTGGCCAGATTGAGCAGGAGAGGCTGTGTACGTTGGAAGTTTTCGTAGGCTAAACAAGTTCAGAGCCCAAGTGTTTGTGGTTCGTTTGAGAGGTTACCAGTGGGAGATGAGGACCAGCAAGAGCTTTCAGGGCTGGCACCTTTAGTGTAGGAGCAAGCGCTGGACGTTCGCAATTTCGGTGTTGAATGTTGCCCAGATTGAGCAGGAGAGGCTGTGTACGTTGGAAGCTTTAGCAGCATAAACAAGTTCAGAGCCCAAGTGTTTGTGGTTCGTTTGAGAGGTTACCAGTGGGAGATGAGGACCAGCAAGAGCTTTCAGGGCTGGCACCTTTAGTGTAGGAGCAAGCGCTGGACGTTCGCAATTTCGGTGTTGAGCTCTGGCCAGATTGAGCAGGAGAGGCTGTGTACGTTGGAAGTTTTCGTAGGCTAAACAAGTTCAGAGCCCAAGTGTTTGTGGTTCGTTTGAGAGGTTACCAGTGGGAGATGAGGACCAGCAAGAGCTTTCAGGGCTGGCACCTTTAGTGTAGGAGCAAGCGCTGGACGTTCGCAATTTCGGTGTTGAGCTCTGGCCAGATTGAGCAGGAGAGGCTGTGTACGTTGGAAGTTTTAGTAGGCTAAACAAGTTCAGAGCCCAAGTGTTTGTGGTTCGTTTGAGAGGTTACCAGTGGGAGATGAGGACCAGCAAGAGCTTTCAGGGCTGGCACCTTTAGTGTAGGAGCAAGCGCTGGACGTTCGCAATTTCGGTGTTGAATGTTGCCCAGATTGAGCAGGAGAGGCTGTGTACGTTGGAAGCTTTAGCAGCATAAACAAGTTCAGAGCCCAAGTGTTTGTGGTTCGTTTGAGAGGTTACCAGTGGGAGATGAGGACCAGCAAGAGCTTTCAGGGCTGGCACCTTTAGTGTAGGAGCAAGCGCTGGACGTTCGCAATTTCGGTGTTGAGCTCTGGCCAGATTGAGCAGGAGAGGCTGTGTACGTTGGAAGTTTTAGTAGGCTAAACAAGTTCAGAGCCCAAGTGTTTGTGGTTCGTTTGAGAGGTTACCACTGGGAGATGAGGATCAGCAAGAGCTTTCAGGGCTGGCACCTTTAGTGTAGGAGCAAGCACTGGACGTTCGCAATTTCGGTGTTGAGCTCTGGTCAGATTGAGCAGGAGAGGCTGTGTACGTTGGAAGTTTTAGTAGGCTAAACAAGTTCAGAGCCCAAGTGTTTGTGGTTCGTTTGAGAGGTTACCAGTGGGAGATGAGGACCAGCAAGAGCTTTCAGGGCTGGCACCTTTAGTGTAGGAGCAATCCCTGGACGTTCGCAATTTCGGTGTTGAGCTCTGGCCAGATTGAGCAGGAGAGGCTGTGTACGTTGCAAGTTTTAGTAGGCTAAACAAGTTCAGAGCCCAAGTGTTTGTGGTTCGTTTGAGAGGTTACCAGTGGGAGATGAGGACCAGCAAGAGCTTTCAGGGCTGGCACCTTTAGTGTAAGAGCAATCGCTGGACGTTCACAATTTCGGTGTTGAGCTCTGGCCAGATTGAGCAGGAGAGGCTGTGTACGTTGGAAGTTTTAGTAGGCTAAACAAGTTCAGAGCCAAGTGTTTGTGGTTCGTTTGAGAGGTTACCAGTGGGAGATGAGGACCAGCAAGAGCTTTCAGGGCTGGCACCTTTAGTGTAGGAGCAATCGCTGGACGTTCACAATTTCGGTGTTGAGCTCTGGCCAGATTGAGCAGGAGAGGCTGTGTACGTTGGAAGTTTTAGCAGCCTAAACAAGTTCAGAGCCCAAGTGTTTGTGGTTCGTTTGAGAGGTTACCAGTGGGAGATGAGGACCAGCAAGAGCTTTCAGGGCTGGCACCTTTAGTGTAGGAGCAATCGCTGGACGTTCTCACTTTCGGTGTTGAATTTTGGCCAGATTGAGCAGGAGAGGCTGTGTACGTTGGAAGTTTTAGTAGGCTAAACAAGTTCAGAGCCCAAGTGTTTGTGGTTCGTTTGAGAGGTTACCAGTGGGAGATGAGGAGCAGCAAGAGCTTCAGGGCTGGCACCTTTAGTGTAGGAGCAAGCGCTGGACGTTCGCAATTTCGGTGTTGAATTTTGGCCAGATTGAGCAGGAGAGGCTGTGTACGTTGGAAGTTTTAGTAGTCTAAACAAGTTCAGAGCCCAAGTGTTTGTGGTTCGTTTGAGAGGTTACCAGTGGGAGATGAGGACCAGCAAGAGCTTTCAGGGCTGGCACCTTTAGTGTAGGAGCAATCGCTGGACGTTCGCAATTTCGGTGTTGAGCTCTGGCCAGATTGAGCAGGAGAGGCTGTGTACGTTGGAAGTTTTAGTAGGCTAAACAAGTTCAGAGCCCAAGTGTTTGTGGTTCGTTTGAGAGGTTACCAGTGGGAGATGAGGACCAGCAAGAGCTTTCAGGGCTGGCACCTTTAGTGTAGGAGCAAGCGCTGGACGTTCGCAATTTCGGTGTTGAATTTTGGCCAGATTGAGCAGGAGAGGCTGTGTACGTTGGAAGTTTTAGTAGGCTAAACAAGTTCAGAGCCCAAGTGTTTGTGGTTCGTTTGAGAGGTTACCAGTGGGAGATGAGGACCAGCAAGAGCTTTCAGGGCTGGCACCTTTAGTGTAGGAGCAATCCCTGGACGTTCGCAATTTCGGTGTTGAGCTCTGGCCAGATTGAGCAGGAGAGGGAGTGTACGTTGGAAGTTTTAGTAGCCTAAACAAGTTCAGAGCCCAAGTGTTTGTGGTTCGTTTGAGAGGTTACCAGTGGGAGATGAGGACCAGCAAGAGCTTTCAGGGCTGGCACCTTTAGTGTAAGAGCAATCGCTGGACGTTCGCAATTTCGGTGTTGACTTTTGGCCAGATTGAGCAGGAGAGGCTGTGTACGTTGGAAGTTTTAGTAGGCTAAACAAGTTCAGAGCCCAAGTGTTTGTGGTTCGTTTGAGAGGTTACCAGTGGGAGATGAGGACCAGCAAGAGCTTTCAGGGCTGGCACCTTTAGTGTAGGAGCAATCGCTGGACGTTCGCAATTTCGGTGTTGAGCTCTGGCCAGATTGAGCAGGAGAGCCTGTGTACGTTGGAAGTTTTAGTAGGCTAAACAAGTTCAGAGCCCAAGTGTTTGTGGTTCGTTTGAGAGGTTACCAGTGGGAGATGAGGACCAGCAAGAGCTTTCAGGGCTGGCACCTTTAGTGTAGGAGCAATCGCTGGACGTTCACAATTTCGGTGTTGAGCTCTGGCCAGATTGAGCAGGAGAGGCTGTGTACGTTGGAAGTTTTAGTAGGCTAAACAAGTTCAGAGCCCAAGTGTTTGTGGTTCGTTTGAGAGGTTACCTGATGGGAGATGAGGACCAGCAAGAGCTTTCAGAGCTGGCACCTTTAGTGTAGGAGCAATCGCTGGACGTTCGCAATGTCGGTGTTGAGCTCTGCCAGATTGAGCAGGAGAGGCTGTGTACGTTGGAAGTTTTAGTAGGCTAAACAAGTTCAGAGCCCAAGTGTTTGTGGTTCGTTTGAGAGGTTACCAGTGGGAGATGAGGACCAGCAAGAGCTTTCAGGGCTGGCACCTTTAGTGTAGGAGCAAGCGCTGGACGTTCGCAATTTCGGTGTTGAGCTCTGGCCAGATTGAGCAGGAGAGGCTGTGTACGTTGGAAGTTTTAGTAGGCTAAACAAGTTCAGAGCCCAAGTGTTTGTGGTTCGTTTGAGAGGTTACCAGTGGGAGATGAGGACCAGCAAGAGCTTTCAGGGCTGGCACCTTTAGTGTAGGAGCAAGCGCTGGACGTTCGCAATGTCGGTGTTGAGCTCTGGCCAGATTGAGCAGGAGAGGCTGTGTACGTTGGAAGTTTTAGTAGCCTAAACAAGTTCAGAGCCCAAGTGTTTGTGGTTCGTTTGAGAGGTTACCAGTGGAGATGAGGACCAGCAAGAGCTTTCAGGGCTGGCACCTTTAGTGTAGGAGCAATCCCTGGACGTTCGCAATTTCGGTGCTGAGCTCTGGCCAGATTGAGCAGGAGAGGCTGTGTACGTTGGAAGTTTTAGTAGGCTAAACAAGTTCAGAGCCCAAGTGTTTGTGGTTCGTTTGAGAGGTTACCAGTGGGAGATGAGGACCAGCAAGAGCTTTCAGGGCTGGCACCTTTAGTGTAGGAGCAATCCCTGGACGTTCGCAATTTCGGTGTTGAGCTCTGGCCAGATTGAGCAGGAGAGGCTGTGTACGTTGGAAGTTTTAGTAGGCTAAACAAGTTCAGAGCCCAAGTGTTTGTGGTTCGTTTGAGAGGTTACCAGTGGGAGATGAGGACCAGCAAGAGCTTTCAGGGCTGGCACCTTTAGTGTAGGAGCAATCGCTGGACGTTCGCAATTTCGGTGTTGAATTTAGGCCAGATTTAGCAGGAGAGGCTGTGTACGTTGGAAGTTTTAGCAGCCTAAACAAGTTCAGAGCCCAAGTGTTTGTGGTTCGTTTGAGAGGTTACCAGTGGGAGATGAGGACCAGCAAGAGCTTTCAGGGCTGGCACCTTTAGTGTAGGAGCAATCCCTGGACGTTCACCATTTCGGTGTTGAATTTTGGGCAGATTGAGCAGGAGAGGCTGTGTACGTTGGAAGTTTTAGTAGGCTAAACAAGTTCAGAGCCCAAGTGTTTGTGGTTCGTTTGAGAGGTTACCAGTGGGAGATGAGGACCAGCAAGAGCTTTCAGGGCTGGCACCTTTAGTGTAGGAGCAATCCCTGGACGTTCGCAATTTCGGTGTTGAATTTTGGCCAGATTGAGCAGGAGAGGCTGTGTACGTTGGAAGTTTTAGTAGGCTAAACAAGTTCAGAGCCCAAGTGTTTTCTGGTTCGTTTGAGAGGTTACCAGTGGGAGATGAGGACCATCAAGAGCTTTCAGGGCTGGCACCTTTAGTGTAGGAGCAATCCCTGGACGTTCGCAATTTCGGTGTTGAGCTCTGGCCAGATTGAGCAGGAGAGGCTGTGTACGTTGGAAGTTTTAGTAGGCTAAACAAGTTCAGAGCCCAAGTGTTTGTGGTTCGTTTGATAGGTTACCAGTGGGAGATGAGGACCAGCAAGAGCTTTCAGGGCTGGCACCTTTAGTGTAGGAGCAAGCGCTGGACGTTCGCAATTTCGGTGTTGAGCTCTGGCCAGATTGAGCAGGAGAGGAGTGTACGTTGGAAGTTTTAGTAGGCTAAACAAGTTCAGAGCCCAAGTGTTTGTGGTTCGTTTGAGAGGTTACCAGTGGGAGATGAGGACCAGCAAGAGCTTTCAGGGCTGGCACCTTTAGTGTAGGAGCAATCCCTGGACGTTCGCAATTTCGGTGTTGAATTTAGGCCAGATTGAGCAGGAGAGGCTGTGTACGTTGGAAGTTTTAGTAGGCTAAACAAGTTCAGAGGCCAAGTGTTTGTGGTTCGTTTGAGAGGTTACCAGTGGGAGATGAGGACCAGCAAGAGCTTTCAGGGCTGGCACCTTTAGTGTAGGAGCAATCGCTGGACATTCGCAATTTCGGTGTTGAGCTCTGGCCAGATTGAGCAGGAGAGGCTGTGTACGTTGGAAGTTTTAGTAGGCTAAACAAGTTCAGAGCCCAAGTGTTTGTGGTTCGTTTGAGAGGTTACCAGTGGGAGATGAGGACCAGCAAGAGCTTTCAGGGCTGGCACCTTTAGTGTAGGAGCAAGCGCTGGACGTTCGCAATTTCGGTGTTGAGCTCTGGCCAGATTGAGCAGGAGAGGCTGTGTACGTTGGAAGTTTTAGCAGCCTAAACAAGTTCAGAGCCCAAGTGTTTGTGGTTCGTTTGAGAGGTTACCAGTGGGAGATGAGGACCAGCAAGAGCTTTCAGGGCTGGCACCTTTAGTGTAGGAGCAATCCCTGGACGTTCGCAATTTCGGTGTTGAATTTAGGCCAGATTGAGCAGGAGAGGCTGTGTACGTTGGAAGTTTTAGTAGGCTAAACAAGTTCAGAGGCCAAGTGTTTGTGGTTCGTTTGAGAGGTTACCAGTGGGAGATGAGGACCAGCAAGAGCTTTCAGGGCTGGCACCTTTAGTGTAGGAGCAATCGCTGGACATTCGCAATTTCGGTGTTGAGCTCTGGCCAGATTGAGCAGGAGAGGCTGTGTACGTTGGAAGTTTAGTAGGCTAAACAAGTTCAGAGCCCAAGTGTTTGTGGTTCGTTTGAGAGGTTACCAGTGGGAGATGAGGACCAGCAAGAGCTTTCAGGGCTGGCACCTTTAGTGTAGGAGCAAGCGCTGGACGTTCGCAATTTCGGTGTTGAGCTCTGGCCAGATTGAGCAGGAGAGGCTGTGTACGTTGGAAGTTTTAGCAGCCTAAACAAGTTCAGAGCCCAAGTGTTTGTGGTTCGTTTGAGAGGTTACCAGTGGGAGATGAGGACCAGCAAGAGCTTTCAGGCTGGCACCTTTAGTGTAGGAGCAATCGCTGGACGTTCGCAATTTCGGTGTTGAGCTCTGGCCAGATTGAGCAGGAGAGGCTGTGTACGTTGGAAGTTTTAGTAGTCTAAACAAGTTCAGAGCCCAAGTGTTTGTGGTTCGTTTGAGAGGTTACCAGTGGGAGATGAGGACCAGCAAGAGCTTTCAGGGCTGGCACCTTTAGTGTAGGAGCAATCGCTGGACGTTCGCAATTTCGGTGTTGAGCTCTGGCCAGATTGAGCAGGAGAGGCTGTGTACGTTGGAAGTTTTAGTAGGCTAAACAAGTTCAGAGCCCAAGTGTTTGTGGTTCGTTTGAGAGGTTACCAGTGGGAGATGAGGACCAGCAAGAGCTTTCAGGGCTGGCACCTTTAGTGTAGGAGCAAGCGCTGGACGTTCGCAATTTCGGTGTTGATTTTGGCCAGATTGAGCAGGAGAGGCTGTGTACGTTGGAAGTTTTAGTAGGCTAAACAAGTTCAGAGCCCAAGTGTTTGTGGTTCGTTTGAGAGGTTACCAGTGGGAGATGAGGACCAGCAAGAGCTTTCAGGGCTGGCACCTTTAGTGTAGGAGCAATCCCTGGACGTTCGCAATTTCGGTGTTGAGCTCTGGCCAGATTGAGCAGGAGAGGGAGTGTACGTTGGAAGTTTTAGTAGGCTAAACAAGTTCAGAGCCCAAGTGTTTGTGGTTCGTTTGAGAGGTTACCAGTGGGAGATGAGGACCAGCAAGAGCTTTCAGGGCTGGCACCTTTAGTGTAAGAGCAATCGCTGGACGTTCGCAATTTCGGTGTTGAGCTCTGGCCAGATTGAGCAGGAGAGGCTGTGTACGTTGGAAGTTTTAGTAGGCTAAACAAGTTCAGAGGCCAAGTGTTTGTGGTTCGTTTGAGAGGTTACCAGTGGGAGATGAGGACCAGCAAGAGCTTTCAGGGCTGGCACCTTTAGTGTAGGAGCAATCCCTGGACGTTCACAATTTCGGTGTTGAATTTTGGCCAGATTGAGCAGGAGAGGCTGTGTACGTTGGAAGTTTTAGTAGGCTAAACAAGTTCAGAGCCCAAGTGTTTGTGGTTCGTTTGAGAGGTTACCAGTGGGAGATGAGGACCAGCAAGAGCTTTCAGGGCTGGCACCTTTAGTGTAGGAGCAATCGCTGGACGTTCGCAATTTCGGTGTTGAGCTCTGGCCAGATTGAGCAGGAGAGCCTGTGTACGTTGGAAGTTTTAGTAGGCTAACAAGTTCAGAGCCCAAGTGTTTGTGGTTCGTTTGAGAGGTTACCAGTGGGAGATGAGGACCAGCAAGAGCTTTCAGGGCTGGCACCTTTAGTGTAGGAGCAATCGCTGGACGTTCACAATTTCGGTGTTGAGCTCTGGCCAGATTGAGCAGGAGAGGCTGTGTACGTTGGAAGTTTTAGTAGGCTAAACAAGTTCAGAGCCCAAGTGTTTGTGGTTCGTTTGAGAGGTTACCGATGGGAGATGAGGACCAGCAAGAGCTTTCAGAGCTGGCACCTTTAGTGTAGGAGCAATCGCTGGACGTTCGCAATGTCGGTGTTGAGCTCTGGCCAGATTGAGCAGGAGAGGCTGTGTACGTTGGAAGTTTTAGTAGGCTAAACAAGTTCAGAGCCCAAGTGTTTGTGGTTCGTTTGAGAGGTTACCAGTGGGAGATGAGGACCAGCAAGAGCTTTCAGGGCTGGCACCTTTAGTGTAGGAGCAAGCGCTGGACGTTCGCAATTTCGGTGTTGAGCTCTGGCCAGATTGAGCAGGAGAGGCTGTGTACGTTGGAAGTTTTAGTAGGCTAAACAAGTTCAGAGCCCAAGTGTTTGTGGTTCGTTTGAGAGGTTACCAGTGGGAGATGAGGACCAGCAAGAGCTTTCAGGGCTGGCACCTTTAGTGTAGGAGCAAGCGCTGGACGTTCGCAATGTCGGTGTTGAGCTCTGGCCAGATTGAGCAGGAGAGGCTGTGTACGTTGGAAGTTTTAGTAGCCTAAACAAGTTCAGAGCCCAAGTGTTTGTGGTTCGTTTGAGAGGTTACCAGTGGGAGATGAGGACCAGCAAGAGCTTTCAGGGCTGGCACCTTTAGTGTAGGAGCAATCCCTGGACGTTCGCAATTTCCGTGCTGAGCTCTGGCCAGATTGAGCAGGAGAGGCTGTGTACGTTGGAAGTTTTCGTAGGCTAAACAAGTTCAGAGCCCAAGTGTTTGTGGTTCGTTTGAGAGGTTACCAGTGGGAGATGAGGACCAGCAAGAGCTTTCAGGGCTGGCACCTTTAGTGTAGGAGCAATCCCTGGACGTTCGCAATTTCGGTGTTGAGCTCTGGCCAGATTGAGCAGGAGAGGCTGTGTACGTTGGAAGTTTTAGTAGGCTAAACAAGTTCAGAGCCCAAGTGTTTGTGGTTCGTTTGAGAGGTTACCAGTGGGAGATGAGGACCAGCAAGAGCTTTCAGGGCTGGCACCTTTAGTGTAGAGCAATCGCTGGACGTTCGCAATTTCGGTGTTGAATTTAGGCCAGATTTAGCAGGAGAGGCTGTGTACGTTGGAAGTTTTAGTAGGCTAAACAAGTTCAGAGCCCAAGTGTTTGTGGTTCGTTTGAGAGGTTACCAGTGGGAGATGAGGACCAGCAAGAGCTTTCAGGGCTGGCACCTTTAGTGTAGGAGCAATCCCTGGACGTTCACCATTTCGGTGTTGAATTTTGGGCAGATTGAGCAGGAGAGGCTGTGTACGTTGGAAGTTTTAGTAGGCTAAACAAGTTCAGAGCCCAAGTGTTTGTGGTTCGTTTGAGAGGTTACCAGTGGGAGATGAGGACCAGCAAGAGCTTTCAGGGCTGGCACCTTTAGTGTAGGAGCAATCCCTGGACGTTCGCAATTTCGGTGTTGAATTTTGGCCAGATTGAGCAGGAGAGGCTGTGTACGTTGGAAGTTTTAGTAGGCTAAACAAGTTCAGAGCCCAAGTGTTTCTGGTTCGTTTGAGAGGTTACCAGTGGGAGATGAGGACCATCAAGAGCTTTCAGGGCTGGCACCTTTAGTGTAGGAGCAATCCCTGGACGTTCGCAATTTCGGTGTTGAGCTCTGGCCAGATTGAGCAGGAGAGGCTGTGTACGTTGGAAGTTTTAGTAGGCTAAACAAGTTCAGAGCCCAAGTGTTTGTGGTTCGTTTGATAGGTTACCAGTGGGAGATGAGGACCAGCAAGAGCTTTCAGGGCTGGCACCTTTAGTGTAGGAGCAAGCGCTGGACGTTCGCAATTTCGGTGTTGAGCTCTGGCCAGACTGAGCAGGAGAGGCTGTGTACGTTGGAAGTTTTAGTAGGCTAAACAAGTTCAGAGCCCAAGTGTTTGTGGTTCGTTTGAGAGGTTACCAGTGGGAGATGAGGACCAGCAAGAGCTTTCAGGGCTGGCACCTTTAGTGTAGGAGCAATCCCTGGACGTTCGCAATTTCGGTGTTGAATTTAGGCCAGATTGAGCAGGAGAGGCTGTGTACGTTGGAAGTTTTAGTAGGCTAAACAAGTTCAGAGGCCAAGTGTTTGTGGTTCGTTTGAGAGGTTACCAGTGGGAGATGAGGACCAGCAAGAGCTTTCAGGGCTGGCACCTTTAGTGTAGGAGCAATCGCTGGACATTCGCAATTTCGGTGTTGAGCTCTGGCCAGATTGAGCAGGAGAGGCTGTGTACGTTGGAAGTTTTAGTAGGCTAAACAAGTTCAGAGCCCAAGTGTTTGTGGTTCGTTTGAGAGGTTACCAGTGGGAGATGAGGACCAGCAAGAGCTTTCAGGGCTGGCACCTTTAGTGTAGGAGCAAGCGCTGGACGTTCGCAATTTCGGTGTTGAGCTCTGGCCAGATTGAGCAGGAGAGGCTGTGTACGTTGGAAGTTTTAGCAGCCTAAACAAGTTCAGAGCCCAAGTGTTTGTGGTTCGTTTGAGAGGTTACCAGTGGGAGATGAGGACCAGCAAGAGCTTTCAGGGCTGGCACCTTTAGTGTAGGAGCAATCGCTGGACGTTCGCAATTTCGGTGTTGAGCTCTGGCCAGATTGAGCAGGAGAGGCTGTGTACGTTGGAAGTTTTAGTAGGCTAAACAAGTTCAGAGCCCAAGTGTTTGTGGTTCGTTTGAGAGGTTACCAGTGGGAGATGAGGACCTGCAAGAGCTTTCAGGGCTGGCACCTTTAGTGTAGGAGCAAGCGCTGGACGTTCGCAATTTCGGTGTTGAATGTTGCCCAGATTGAGCAGGAGAGGCTGTGTACGTTGGAAGCTTTAGCAGCATAAACAAGTTCAGAGCCCAAGTGTTTGTGGTTCGTTTGAGAGGTTACCAGTGGGAGATGAGGACCAGCAAGAGCTTTCAGGGCTGGCACCTTTAGTGTAGGAGCAATCGCTGGACGTTCGCAATTTTGGTGTTGAGCTCTGGCCAGATTGAGCAGGAGAGGCTGTGTACGTTGGAAGTTTTAGTAGGCTAAACAAGTTCAGAGCCCAAGTGTTTGTGGTTCGTTTGAGAGGTTACCAGTGGGAGATGAGGACCAGCAAGAGCTTTCAGGGCTGGCACCTTTAGTGTAAGAGCAATCGCTGGACGTTCCAAATTTCGGTGTTGAGCTCTGGCCAGATTGAGCAGGAGAGGCTGTGTACGTTGGAAGTTTTAATAGGAACAAGTTCAGAGCCCAAGTGTTTGTGGTTCGTTTGAGAGGTTACCAGTGGGAGATGAGGACCAGCAAGAGCTTCAGGGCTGGCACCTTTAGTGTAGGAACAATCCCTGGACGTTCACAATTTCGGTGTTGAGCTCTGGCCAGATTGAGCAGGAGAGGCTGTGTACGTTGGAAGTTTTAGTAGGCTAAACAAGTTCAGAGCCCAAGTGTTTGTGGTTCGTTTGAGAGGTTACCAGTGGGAGATGAGGACCAGCAAGAGCTTTCAGGGCTGGCACCTTTAGTGTAGGAGCAATCGCTGGACGTTCGCAATGTCGGTGTTGAGCTCTGGCCAGATTGAGCAGGAGAGGCTGTGTACGTTGGAAGTTTTAGTAGGCTAAACAAGTTCAGAGCCCAAGTGTTTGTGGTTCGTTTGAGAGGTTACCAGTGGGAGATGAGGACCAGCAAGAGCTTTCAGGGCTGGCACCTTTAGTGTAGGAGCAAGCGCTGGACGTTCGCAATTTCGGTGTTGAATTTTGGGCAGATTGAGCAGGAGAGGCTGTGTACGTTGGAAGTTTTAGTAGGCTAAACAAGTTCAGAGCCCAAGTGTTTGTGGTTCGTTTGAGAGGTTACCAGTGGGAGATGAGGACCAGCAAGAGCTTTCAGGGCTGGCACCTTTAGTGTAGGAGCAATCGCTGGACATTCGCAATTTCGGTGTTGAGCTCTCGCCAGATTGAGCAGGAGAGGCTGTGTACGTTGGAAGTTTTAGTAGGCTAAAACAAGTTCAGAGGCCAAGTGTTTGTGGTTCGTTTGAGAGGTTACCAGTGGGAGATGAGGACAGCAAGAGCTTTCAGGGCTGGCACCTTTAGTGTAGGAGCAATCCCTGGACGTTCGCAATTTCGGTGTTGAATTTTGGCCAGATTGAGCAGGAGAGGCTGTGTACGTTGGAAGTTTTAGCAGCCTAAACAAGTTCAGAGCCCAAGTGTTTGTGGTTCGTTTGAGAGGTTACCAGTGGGAGATGAGGACCAGCAAGAGCTTTCAGGGCTGGCACCTTTAGTGTAGGAGCAATCGCTGGACGTTCGCAATTTCGGTGTTGAGCTCTGGCCAGATTGAGCAGGAGAGGCTGTGTACGTTGGAAGTTTTAGTAGGCTAAACAAGTTCAGAGCCCAAGTGTTTGTGGTTCGTTTGAGAGGTTACCAGTGGGAGATGAGGACCAGCAAGAGCTTTCAGGGCTGGCACCTTTAGTGTAGGAGCAAGCGCTGGACGTTCGCAATTTCGGTGTTAAGCTCTGGCCAGATTGAGCAGGAGAGGCTGTGTACGTTGCAAGTTTTAGTAGGCTAAACAAGTTCAGAGCCCAAGTGTTTGTGGTTCGTTTGAGAGGTTACCAGTGGGAGATGAGGACCAGCAAGAGCTTTCAGGGCTGGCACCTTTAGTGTAGGAGCAATCGCTGGACGTTCGCAATTTCGGTGTTGAGCTCTGGCCAGATTGAGCAGGAGAGGCTGTGTACGTTGGAAGTTTTAGTAGGCTAAACAAGTTCAGAGCCCAAGTGTTTGTGGTTCGTTTGAGAGGTTACCAGTGGGAGATGAGGACCAGCAAGAGCTTTCAGGGCTGGCACCTTTAGTGTAGGAGCAAGCGCTGGACGTTCGCAATTTCGGTGTTGAATTTTGGGCAGATTGAGCAGGAGAGGCTGTGTACGTTGGAAGTTTTAGTAGGCTAAACAAGTTCAGAGCCCAAGTGTTTGTGGTTCGTTTGAGAGGTTACCAGTGGGAGATGAGGACCAGCAAGAGCTTTCAGGGCTGGCACCTTTAGTGTAGGAGCAATCGCTGGACATTCGCAATTTCGGTGTTGAGCTCTGGCCAGATTGAGCAGGAGAGGCTGTGTACGTTGGAAGTTTTAGTAGGCTAAACAAGTTCAGAGGCCAAGTGTTTGTGGTTCGTTTGAGAGGTTACCAGTGGGAGATGAGGACCAGCAAGAGCTTTCAGGGCTGGCACCTTTAGTGTAGGAGCAATCCCTGGACGTTCGCAATTTCGGTGTTGAATTTTGGCCAGATTGAGCAGGAGAGGCTGTGTACGTTGGAAGTTTTAGCAGCCTAAACAAGTTCAGAGCCCAAGTGTTTGTGGTTCGTTTGAGAGGTTACCAGTGGGAGATGAGGACCAGCAAGAGCTTTCAGGGCTGGCACCTTTAGTGTAGGAGCAATCGCTGGACGTTCGCAATTTCGGTGTTGAGCTCTGGCCAGATTGAGCAGGAGAGGCTGTGTACGTTGGAAGTTTTAGTAGGCTAAACAAGTTCAGAGCCCAAGTGTTTGTGGTTCGTTTGAGAGGTTACCAGTGGGAGATGAGGACCAGCAAGAGCTTTCAGGGCTGGCACCTTTAGTGTAGGAGCAATCCCTGGACGTTCACAATTTCGGTGTTGAATTTTGGCCAGATTGAGCAGGAGAGGCTGTGTACGTTGGAAGTTTTAGTAGGCTAAACAAGTTCAGAGCCCAAGTGTTTGTGGTTCGTTTGAGAGGTTACCAGTGGGAGATGAGGACCGGCAAGAGCTTTCAGGGCTGGCACCTTTAGTGTAGGAGCAATCGCTGGACGTTCGCAATTTCGGTGCTGAGCTCTGGCCAGATTGAGCAGGAGAGGCTGTGTACGTTGGAAGTTTTAGTAGGCTAAACAAGTTCAGAGCCCAAGTGTTTGTGGTTCGTTTGAGAGGTTACCAGTGGGAGATGAGGACCAGCAAGAGCTTTCAGGGCTGGCACCTTTAGTGTAGCAGCAAGCGCTGGACGTTCGCAATTTCGGTGTTAAGCTCTGGCCAGATTGAGCAGGAGAGGCTGTGTACGTTGCAAGTTTTAGTAGGCTAAAGCAAGTTCAGAGCCCAAGTGTTTGTGGTTCGTTTGAGAGGTTACCAGTGGAGATGAGGACCAGCAAGAGCTTTCAGGGCTGGCACCTTTAGTGTAGGAGCAATCGCTGGACGTTCGCAATTTCCTTGGTGAATTTTGGCCAGATTGAGCAGGAGAGGCTGTGTACGTTGGAAGTTTTCGTAGGCTAAACAAGTTCAGAGCCCAAGTGTTTGTGGTTCGTTGAGAGGTTACCAGTGGGAGATGAGGACCAGCAAGAGCTTTCAGGGCTGGCACCTTTAGTGTAGGAGCAAGCGCTGGACGTTCGCAATTTCGGTGTTGAATGTTGCCCAGATTGAGCAGGAGAGGCTGTGTACGTTGGAAGTTTTAGTAGGCTAAACAAGTTCAGAGCCCAAGTGTTTGTGGTTCGTTTGAGAGGTTACCAGTGGGAGATGAGGACCAGCAAGAGCTTTCAGGGCTGGCACCTTTAGTGTAGGAGCAAGCACTGGACGTTCGCAATTTCGGTGTTGAGCTCTGGCCAGATTGAGCAGGAGAGGCTGTGTACGTTGGAAGTTTTAGTAGGCGAAACAAGTTCAGAGCCCAAGTGTTTGTGGGTTCGTTTGAGAGGTTACCAGTGGGAGATGAGGATCAGCAAGAGCTTTCAGGGCTGGCACCTTTAGTGTAGGAGCAAGCACTGGACGTTCGCAATTTCGGTGTTGAGCTCTGGTCAGATTGAGCAGGAGAGGCTGTGTACGTTGGAAGTTTTAGTAGGCTAAACAAGTTCAGAGCCCAAGTGTTTGTGGTTCGTTTGAGAGGTTACCAGTGGAGATGAGGACCAGCAAGAGCTTTCAGGGCTGGCACCTTTAGTGTAGGAGCAATCCCTGGACGTTCGCAATTTCGGTGTTGAATTTTGGCCAGATTGAGCAGGAGAGGCTGTGTACGTTGGAAGTTTTAGCAGCCTAAACAAGTTCAGAGCCCAAGTGTTTGTGGTTCGTTTGAGAGGTTACCAGTGGGAGATGAGGACCAGCAAGAGCTTTCAGGGCTGGCACCTTTAGTGTAGGAGCAATCGCTGGACGTTCGCAATTTCGGTGTTGAGCTCTGGCCAGATTGAGCAGGAGAGGCTGTGTACGTTGGAAGTTTTAGTAGGCTAAACAAGTTCAGAGCCCAAGTGTTTGTGGTTCGTTTGAGAGGTTACCCAGTGGGAGATGAGGACCAGCAAGAGCTTTCAGGGCTGGCACCTTTAGTGTAGGAGCAATCGCTGGACGTTCGCAATTTCGGTGTTGAGCTCTGGCCAGATTGAGCAGGAGAGGGAGTGTACGTTGGAAGTTTTAGTAGGCTAAACAAGTTCAGAGCCCAAGTGTTTTGTGGTTCGTTTGAGAGGTTACCAGTGGGAGATGAGGACCAGCAAGAGCTTTCAGGGCTGGCACCTTTAGTGTAGGAGCAATCCCTGGACGTTCACAATTTCGGTGTTGAATTTTGGCCAGATTGAGCAGGAGAGGCTGTGTACGTTGGAAGTTTTAGTAGGCTAAACAAGTTCAGAGCCCAAGTGTTTGTGGTTCGTTTGAGAGGTTACCAGTGGGAGATGAGGATCAGCAAGAGCTTTCAGGGCTGGCACCTTTAGTGTAGGAGCAATCGCTGGACGTTCGCAATTTCGGTGTTGAGCTCTGGCCAGATTGAGCAGGAGAGGCTGTGTACGTTGGAAGTTTTAGTAGGCTAAACAAGTTCAGAGCCCAAGTGTTTGTGGTTCATTTGAGAGGTTACCAGTGGGAGATGAGGACCAGCAAGAGCTTTCAGGGCTGGCACCTTTAGTGTAGGAGCAAGCGCTGGACGTTTGCAATTTCGGTGTTGAATTTTGGCCAGATTGAGCAGGAGAGGCTGTGTACGTTGGAAGTTTTAGTAGGCTAAACAAGTTCAGAGCCCAAGTGTTTGTGGTTCGTTTGAGAGGTTACCAGTGGGAGATGAGGACCAGCAAGAGCTTTCAGGGCTGGCCCCTTTAGTGTAGGAGCAATAGCTGGACATTCGCAATTTCGGTGTTGAGCTCTGGCCAGATTGAGCAGGAGAGGCTGTGTACGTTGGAAGTTTTAGTAGGCTAAACAAGTTCAGAGCCCAAGTGTTTGTGGTTCGTTTGAGAGGTTACCAGTGGGAGATGAGGACCAGCAAGAGCTTTCAGGGCTGGCACCTTTAGTGTAGGAGCAAGCGCTGGACGTTCGCAATTTCGATGTTGAGCTCTGGCCAGATTGAGCAGGAGAGGCTGTGTACGTTGGAAGTTTTAGCAGCCTAAACAAGTTCAGAGCCCAAGTGTTTGTGGTTCGTTTGAGAGGTTACCAGTGGGAGATGAGGACCAGCAAGAGCTTTCAGGGCTGGCACCTTTAGTGTAGGAGCAATCGCTGGACGTTCGCAATTTCGGTGTTGAGCTCTGGCCAGATTGAGCAGGAGAGGCTGTGTACGTTGGAAGTTTTAGTAGGCTAAACAAGTTCAGAGGCCAAGTGTTTGTGGTTCGTTTGAGAGGTTACCAGTGGGAGATGAGGACCTGCAAGAGCTTTCAGGGCTGGCACCTTTAGTGTAGGAGCAAGCGCTGGACGTTCGCAATTTCGGTGCTGAGCTCTGGCCAGATTGAGCAGGAGAGGCTGTGTACGTTGGAAGTTTTAGTAGGCTAAACAAGTTCAGAGCCCAAGTGTTTGTGGTTCGTTTTGAGAGGTTACCAGTGGGAGATGAGGACCAGCTAAGAGCTTTCAGGGCTGGCACCTTTAGTGTAGGAGCAATCGCTGGACGTTCGCAATTTTGGTTTTGAGCTCTGGCCAGATTGAGCAGGAGAGGCTGTGTACGTTGGAAGTTTTAGTAGGCTAAACAAGTTCAGAGCCCAAGTGTTTGTGGTTCGTTTGAGAGGTTACCAGTGGGAGATGAGGGACCAGCAAGAGCTTTCAGGGCTGGCACCTTTAGTGTAAGAGCAATCGCTGGACGTTCACAATTTCGGTGTTGAGCTCTGGCCAGATTGAGCAGGAGAGGCTGTGTACGTTGGAAGTTTTAGTAGGCTAAACAAGTTCAGAGCCCAAGTGTTTGTGGTTCGTTTGAGAGGTTACCAGTGGGAGATGAGGACCAGCAAGAGCTTTCAGGGCTGGCACCTTTAGTGTAGGAGCAATCGCTGGACATTCGCAATTTCGGTGTTGAGCTCTGGCCAGATTGAGCAGGAGAGGCTGTGTACGTTGCAAGTTTTAGTAGGCTAAACAAGTTCAGAGCCCAAGTGTTTGTGGTTCGTTTGAGAGGTTACCAGAGGGAGATGAGGACCAGCAAGAGCTTTCAGGGCTGGCACCTTTAGTGTAGGAGCAATCCCTGGACGTTCGCAATTTCGGTGTTGAATTTTGGCCAGATTGAGCAGGAGAGGCTGTGTACGTTGGAAGTTTTAGCAGCCTAAACAAGTTCAGAGCCCAAGTGTTTGTGGTTCGTTTGAGAGGTTACCAGTGGGAGATGAGGACCAGCAAGAGCTTTCAGGGCTGGCACCTTTAGTGTAGGAGCAATCGCTGGACGTTCGCAATTTCGGTGTTGAATTTTGGCCAGATTGAGCAGGAGAGGCTGTGTACGTTGGAAGTTTTAGTAGGCTAAACAAGTTCAGAGCCCAAGTGTTTGTGGTTCGTTTGAGAGGTTACCAGTGGGAGATGAGGACCAGCAAGAGCTTTCAGGGCTGGCACCTTTAGTGTAGGAGCAATCGCTGGACGTTCGCAATTTCGGTGTTGAGCTCTGGCCAGATTGAGCAGGAGAGGCTGTGTACGTTGGAAGTTTTAGTAGGCTAAACAAGTTCAGAGGCCAAGTGTTTGTGGTTCGTTTGAGAGGTTACCAGTGGGAGATGAGGACCGGCAAGAGCTTTCAGGGCTGGCACCTTTAGTGTAGCAGCAAGCGCTGGACGTTCGCAATTTCGGTGTTGAGCTCTGGCCAGATTGAGCAGGAGGAGGCTGTGTACGTTGGAAGTTTTAGCAGCCTAAACAAGTTCAGAGCCCAAGTGTTTGTGGTTCGTTTGAGAGGTTACCAGTGGGAGATGAGGACCAGCAAGAGCTTTCAGGGCTGGCACCTTTAGTGTAAGAGCAATCCCTGGACGTTCGCAATTTCGGTGTTGAGCTCTGGCCCAGATTGAGCAGGAGAGGCTGTGTACGTTGGAAGTTTTAGTAGGCTAAACAAGTTCAGAGCCCAAGTGTTTGTGGTTCGTTTGAGAGGTTACCAGTGGGAGATGAGGACCAGCAAGAGCTTTCAGGGCTGGCACCTTTAGTGTAGGAGCAATCGCTGGACGTTCGCAATTTCCTTGGTGAATTTTGGCCAGATTGAGCAGGAGAGGCTGTGTACGTTGGAAGTTTTCGTAGGCTAAACAAGTTCAGAGCCCAAGTGTTTGTGGTTCGTTTGAGAGGTTACCAGTGGGAGATGAGGACCAGCAAGAGCTTTCAGGGCTGGCACCTTTAGTGTAGGAGCAATCCTTGGACGTTCGCAATTTCGGTGTTGAATGTTGCCCAGATTGAGCAGGAGAGGCTGTGTACGTTGGAAGTTTTAGTAGGCGAAACAAGTTCAGAGCCCAAGTGTTTGTGGTTCGTTTGAGAGGTTACCAGTGGGAGATGAGGATCAGCAAGAGCTTTCAGGGCTGGCACCTTTAGTGTAGGAGCAAGCACTGACGTTCGCAATTTCGGTGTTGAGCTCTGGTCAGATTGAGCAGGAGAGGCTGTGTACGTTGGAAGTTTTAGCAGCCTAAACAAGTTCAGAGCCCAAGTGTTTGTGGTTCGTTTGAGAGGTTACCAGTGGGAGATGAGGACCAGCAAGAGCTTTCAGGGCTGGCACCTTTAGTGTAGGAGCAATCCCTGGACGTTCGCAATTTCGGTGTTGAGCTCTGGCCAGATTTGAGCAGGAGAGGCTGTGTACGTTGCAAGTTTTAGTAGGCTAAACAAGTTCAGAGCCCAAGTGTTTGTGTTCGTTTGAGAGGTTACCAGTGGGAGATGAGGACCAGCAAGAGCTTTCAGGGCTGGCACTTTAGTGTAAGAGCAATCGCTGGACGTTCACAATTTCGGTGTTTGAGCTCTGGCCAGATTGAGCAGGAGAGGCTGTGTACGTTGGAAGTTTTAGTAGGCTAAACAAGTTCAGAGCCCAAGTGTTTGTGGTTCGTTTGAGAGGTTACCAGTGGGAGATGAGGACCAGCAAGAGCTTTCAGGGCTGGCACCTTTAGTGTAGGAGCAATCGCTCGACGTTCGCAATTTTGGTGTTGAGCTCTGGCCAGATTGAGCAGGAGAGGCTGTGTACGTTGGAAGTTTTCGTAGGCTAAACAAGTCAGAGCCCAAGTGTTTGTGGTTCGTTGAGAGGTTACCAGTGGGAGATGAGGACCAGCAAGAGCTTTCAGGGCTGGCACCTTTAGTGTAGGAGCAATCGCTGGGACATTCGCAATTTCGGTGTTTGAGCTCTGGCCAGATTGAGCAGGAGAGGCTGTGTACGTTGGAAGTTTTAGTAGGCTAAACAAGTTCAGAGCCAAGTGTTTGTGGTTCGTTTGAGAGGTTCCCAGTGGGAGATGAGGACCGGCAAGAGCTTTCAGGGCTGGCACCTTTAGTGTAGGAGCAATCGCTGGACGTTCGCAATGTCGGTGCTGAGCTCTGGCCAGATTGAGCAGGAGAGGCTGTGTACGTTGGAAGTTTTAGTAGGCTAAACAAGTTCAGAGCCCAAGTGTTTGTGGTTCGTTTGAGAGGTTACCAGTGGGAGATGAGGACCAGCAAGAGCTTTCAGGGCTGGCACCTTTAGTGTAGGAGCAATCGCTGGACGTTCGCAATTTCGGTGTTGAGCTCTGGCCAGATTGAGCAGGAGAGGCTGTGTACGTTGGAAGTTTTAGCAGCCTAAACAAGTTCAGAGCCCAAGTGTTTGTGGTTCGTTTGAGAGGTTACCAGTGGGAGATGAGGACCAGCAAGAGCTTTCAGGGCTGGCACCTTTAGTGTAGGAGCAATCGCTGGACGTTCGGAATTTCGGTGTTGAGCTCTGGCCAGATTGAGCAGGAGAGGCTGTGTACGTTGGAAGTTTTAGTAGGCTAAACAAGTTCAGAGCCCAAGTGTTTGTGGTTCGTTTGAGAGGTTACCAGTGGGAGATGAGGACCAGCAAGAGCTTTCAGGGCTGGCACCTTTAGTGTAGGAGCAATCGCTGGACGTTCGCAATTTCGGTGTTGAGCTCTGGCCAGATTGAGCAGGGAGAGGCTGTGTACGTTGGAAGTTTTAGTAGGCTAAACAAGTTCAGAGCCCAAGTGTTTGTGGTTCGTTTGAGGAGGTTACCAGTGGGAGATGAGGACCAGCAAGAGCTTTCAGGGCTGGCACCTTTAGTGTAGGAGCAAGCGCTGGACGTTCGCAATTTCGGTGTTGAATTTTGGCCAGATTGAGCAGGAGAGGCTGTGTACGTTGGAAGTTTTAGTAGGCTAAACAAGTTCAGAGCCCAAGTGTTTGTGGTTCGTTTGAGAGGTTACCAGTGGGAGATGAGGACCAGCAAGAGCTTTCAGGGCTGGCACCTTTAGTGTAGGAGCAATCGCTGGACGTTCGCAATTTCGGTGTTGAGCTCTGGCCAGATTGAGCAGGAGAGGGAGTGTACGTTGGAAGTTTTAGTAGGCTAAACAAGTTCAGAGCCCAAGTGTTTGTGGTTCGTTTGAGAGGTTACCAGTGGGAGATGAGGACCAGCAAGAGCTTTCAGGGCTGGCACCTTTAGTGTAGGAGCAATCGCTCGACGTTCGCAATTTTGGTGTTGAGCTCTGGCCAGATTGAGCAGGAGAGGCTGTGTACGTTGGAAGTTTCGTAGGCTAAACAAGTTCAGAGCCCAAGTGTTTGTGGTTCGTTTGAGAGGTTACCAGTGGGAGATGAGGACCAGCAAGAGCTTTCAGGGCTGGCACCTTTAGTGTAGGAGCAATCGCTGGACATTCGCAATTTCGGTGTTGAGCTCTGGCCAGATTGAGCAGGAGAGGCTGTGTACGTTGGAAGTTTTAGTAGAACAAGTTCAGAGCCCAAGTGTTTGTGGTTCGTTTGAGAGGTTACCAGTGGGAGATGAGGACCAGCAAGAGCTTTCAGGGCTGGCACCTTTAGTGTAGGAGCAATCCCTGGACGTTCACAATTTCGGTGTTGAATTTTGGCCAGATTGAGCAGGAGAGGCTGTGTACGTTGGAAGTTTTAGCAGCCTAAACAAGTTCAGAGCCCAAGTGTTTGTGGTTCGTTTGAGAGGTTAGCAGTGGGAGATGAGGACCAGCAAGAGCTTTCAGGGCTGGCGCCTTTAGTGTAGGAGCAATCGCTGGACGTTCGCAATTTCGGTGTTGAATTTTGGCCAGATTGAGCAGGAGAGGCTGTGTACGTTGGAAGTTTTAGTAGGCTAAACAAGTTCAGAGCCCAAGTGTTTGTGGTTCGTTTGAGAGGTTACCAGTGGGAGATGAGGACCAGCAAGAGCTTTCAGGGCTGGCACCTTTAGTGTAGGAGCAATCGCTGGACGTTCGCAATTTCGGTGTTCAGCTCTGGCCAGATTGAGCAGGAGAGGGAGTGTACGTTGGAAGTTTTAGTAGGCTAAACAAGTTCAGAGCCCAAGTGTTTGTGGTTCGTTTGAGAGGTTACCAGTGGGAGATGAGGACCAGCAAGAGCTTTCAGGGCTGGCACCTTTAGTGTAGGAGCAATCGCTGGACGTTCGCAATTTCGGTGTTGAATTTTGGGCAGATTGAGCAGGAGAGGCTGTGTACGTTGGAAGTTTTAGTAGGCTAAACAAGTTCAGAGCCCAAGTGTTTGTGGTTCGTTTGAGAGGTTCCCAGTGGGAGATGAGGACCGGCAAGAGCTTTCAGGGCTGGCACCTTTAGTGTAGGAGCAATCGCTGGACGTTCGCAATGTCGGTGCTGAGCTCTGGCCAGATTGAGCAGGAGAGGCTGTGTACGTTGCAAGTTTTAGTAGGCTAAACAAGTTCAGAGCCCAAGTGTTTGTGGTTCGTTTGAGAGGTTACCAGTGGGAGATGAGGACCAGCAAGAGCTTTCAGGGCTGGCACCTTTAGTGTAGCAGCAAGCGCTGGACGTTCGCAATTTCGGTGTTGAGCTCTGGCCAGATTGAGCAGGAGAGGCTGTGTACGTTGGAAGTTTTAGTAGGCTAAACAAGTTCAGAGCCCAAGTGTTTGTGGTTCGTTTGAGAGGTTACCAGTGGGAGATGAGGACCAGCAAGAGCTTTCAGGGCTGGCACCTTTAGTGTAGGAGCAATCGCTGGACGTTCGCAATTTCCTTGGTGAATTTTGGCCAGATTGAGCAGGAGAGGCTGTGTACGTTGGAAGTTTTAGTAGGCTAAACAAGTTCAGAGCCCAAGTGTTTGTGGTTCGTTTGAGAGGTTACCAGTGGGAGATGAGGACCAGCAAGAGCTTTCAGGGCTGGCACCTTTAGTGTAGGAGCAATCGCTGGACGTTCGCAATTTCGGTGTTGAGCTCTGGCCAGATTGAGCAGGAGAGGCTGTGTACGTTGGAAGCTTTAGCAGCATATAGAAGTTCAGAGCCCAAGTGTTTGTGGTTCGTTTGAGAGGTTACCAGTGGGAGATGAGGACCAGCAAGAGCTTTCAGGGCTGGCACCTTTAGTGTAGGAGCAAGCGCTGGACGTTCGCAATTTCGGTGTTGAGCTCTGGCCAGATTGAGCAGGAGAGGCTGTGTACGTTGGAAGTTTTAGTAGGCGAAACAAGTTCAGAGCCCAAGTGTTTGTGGTTCGTTTGAGAGGTTACCAGTGGGAGATGAGGATCAGCAAGAGCTTTCAGGGCTGGCACCTTTAGTGTAGGAGCAAGCACTGGACGTTCGCAATTTCGGTGTTGAGCTCTGGTCAGATTGAGCAGGAGAGGCTGTGTACGTTGGAAGTTTTAGTAGGCTAAACAAGTTCAGAGCCCAAGTGTTTGTGGTTCGTTTGAGAGGTTACCAGTGGGAGATGAGGACCAGCAAGAGCTTTCAGGGCTGGCACCTTTAGTGTAGGAGCAATCCCTGGACGTTCGCAATTTCGGTGTTGAATTTTGGCCAGATTGAGCAGGAGAGGCTGTGTACGTTGCAAGTTTTAGTAGGCTAAACAAGTTCAGAGCCCAAGTGTTTGTGGTTCGTTTGAGAGGTTCCCAGTGGGAGATGAGGACCAGCAAGAGCTTTCAGGGCTGGCACCTTTAGTGTAAGAGCAATCGCTGGACGTTCACAATTTCGGTGTTGAGCTCTGGCCAGATTGAGCAGGAGAGGCTGTGTACGTTGGAAGTTTTAGTAGGCTAAACAAGTTCAGAGCCCAAGTGTTTGTGGTTCGTTTGAGAGGTTACCAGTGGGAGATGAGGACCAGCAAGAGCTTTCAGGGCTGGCACCTTTAGTGTAGGAGCAATCGCTAGACGTTCACAATTTCGGTGTTGAGCTCTGGCCAGATTGAGCAGGAGAGGCTGTGTACGTTGGAAGTTTTAGCAGCCTAAACAAGTTCAGAGCCCAAGTGTTTGTGGTTCGTTTGAGAGGTTACCAGTGGGAGATGAGGACCAGCAAGAGCTTTCAGGGCTGGCACCTTTAGTGTAGGAGCAATCCCTGGACGTTCGCAATTTCGGTGTTGAATTTTGGCCAGATTGAGCAGGAGAGGCTGTGTACGTTGGAAGTTTTAGTAGGCTAAACAAGTTCAGAGCCCAAGTGTTTGTGGTTCGTTTGAGAGGTTACCAGTGGGAGATGAGGAGCAGCAAGAGCTTTCAGGGCTGGCACCTTTAGTGTAGGAGCAATCCCTGGACGTTCGCAATTTCGGTGTTGAGCTCTGGCCAGATTGAGCAGGAGAGGCTGTGTACGTTGGAAGTTTTAGTAGGCTAAACAAGTTCAGAGCCCAAGTGTTTGTGGTTCGTTTGAGAGGTTACCAGTGGGAGATGAGGACCAGCAAGAGCTTTCAGGGCTGGCACCTTTAGTGTAGGAGCAATCGCTGGACGTTCGCAATTTCGGTGTTGAGCTCTGGCCAGATTGAGCAGGAGAGGCTGTGTACGTTGGAAGTTTTAGTAGGCTAAACAAGTTCAGAGCCCAAGTGTTTGTGGTTCGTTTGAGAGGTT
Source organism: Gavia stellata (assembly GCF_030936135.1). Taxonomy (NCBI): domain Eukaryota; kingdom Metazoa; phylum Chordata; class Aves; order Gaviiformes; family Gaviidae; genus Gavia; species Gavia stellata. The sequence continues at coordinate 50,289 of NW_026777125.1, forward strand.
ACCAGTGGGAGATGAGGACCAGCAAGAGCTTTCAGGGCTGGCACCTTTAGTGTAGGAGCAAGCGCTGGACGTTCGCAATTTCGGTGTTGAATTTTGGCCAGATTGAGCAGGAGAGGCTGTGTACGTTGGAAGTTTTAGTAGGCTAAACAAGTTCAGAGCCCAAGTGTTTGTGGTTCGTTTGAGAGGTTACCAGTGGGAGATGAGGACCAGCAAGAGCTTTCAGGGCTGGCACCTTTAGTGTAGGAGCAATCGCTGGACGTTCGGAATTTCGGTGTTGAGCTCTGGCCAGATTGAGCAGGAGAGGCTGTGTACGTTGGAAGTTTTAGTAGGCTAAACAAGTTCAGAGCCCAAGTGTTTGTGGTTCGTTTGAGAGGTTACCAGTGGGAGATGAGGACCAGCAAGAGCTTTCAGGGCTGGCACCTTTAGTGTAGGAGCAATCGCTGGACGTTCGCAATTTCGGTGTTGAGCTCTGGCCAGATTGAGCAGGAGAGGCTGTGTACGTTGGAAGTTTTAGTAGGCTAAACAAGTTCAGAGCCCAAGTGTTTGTGGTTCGTTTGAGAGGTTACCAGTGGGAGATGAGGACCAGCAAGAGCTTTCAGGGCTGGCACCTTTAGTGTAGGAGCAAGCGCTGGACGTTCGCAATTTCGGTGTTGAATTTTGGCCAGATTGAGCAGGAGAGGCTGTGTACGTTGGAAGTTTTAGTAGGCTAAACAAGTTCAGAGCCCAAGTGTTTGTGGTTCGTTTGAGAGGTTACCAGTGGGAGATGAGGACCAGCAAGAGCTTTCAGGGCTGGCACCTTTAGTGTAGGAGCAATCGCTGGACGTTCGCAATTTCGGTGTTGAGCTCTGGCCAGATTGAGCAGGAGAGGGAGTGTACGTTGGAAGTTTTAGTAGGCTAAACAAGTTCAGAGCCCAAGTGTTTGTGGTTCGTTTGAGAGGTTACCAGTGGGAGATGAGGACCAGCAAGAGCTTTCAGGGCTGGCACCTTTAGTGTAGGAGCAATCGCTCGACGTTCGCAATTTTGGTGTTGAGCTCTGGCCAGATTGAGCAGGAGAGGCTGTGTACGTTGGAAGTTTTCGTAGGCTAAACAAGTTCAGAGCCCAAGTGTTTGTGGTTCGTTTGAGAGGTTACCAGTGGGAGATGAGGACCAGCAAGAGCTTTCAGGGCTGGCACCTTTAGTGTAGGAGCAATCGCTGGACGTTCGCAATTTCGGTGTTGAATTTTGGGCAGATTGAGCAGGAGAGGCTGTGTACGTTGGAAGTTTTAGAAGGCTAAACAAGTTCAGAGCCCAAGTGTTTGTGGTTCGTTTGAGAGGTTCCCAGTGGGAGATGAGGACCGGCAAGAGCTTTCAGGGCTGGCACCTTTAGTGTAGGAGCAATCGCTGGACGTTCGCAATGTCGGTGCTGAGCTCTGGCCAGATTGAGCAGGAGAGGCTGTGTACGTTGCAAGTTTTAGTAGGCTAAACAAGTTCAGAGCCCAAGTGTTTGTGGTTCGTTTGAGAGGTTACCAGTGGGAGATGAGGACCAGCAAGAGCTTTCAGGGCTGGCACCTTTAGTGTAGCAGCAAGCGCTGGACGTTCGCAATTTCGGTGTTGAGCTCTGGCCAGATTGAGCAGGAGAGGCTGTGTACGTTGGAAGTTTTAGTAGGCTAAACAAGTTCAGAGCCCAAGTGTTTGTGGTTCGTTTGAGAGGTTACCAGTGGGAGATGAGGACCAGCAAGAGCTTTCAGGGCTGGCACCTTTAGTGTAGGAGCAATCGCTGGACGTTCGCAATTTCCTTGGTGAATTTTGGCCAGATTGAGCAGGAGAGGCTGTGTACGTTGGAAGTTTTAGTAGGCTAAACAAGTTCAGAGCCCAAGTGTTTGTGGTTCGTTTGAGAGGTTACCAGTGGGAGATGAGGACCAGCAAGAGCTTTCAGGGCTGGCACCTTTAGTGTAGGAGCAAGCGCTGGACGTTCGCAATTTCGGTGTTGAGCTCTGGCCAGATTGAGCAGGAGAGGCTGTGTACGTTGGAAGCTTTAGCAGCATATAGAAGTTCAGAGCCCAAGTGTTTGTGGTTCGTTTGAGAGGTTACCAGTGGGAGATGAGGACCAGCAAGAGCTTTCAGGGCTGGCACCTTTAGTGTAGGAGCAAGCGCTGGACGTTCGCAATTTCGGTGTTGAGCTCTGGCCAGATTGAGCAGGAGAGGCTGTGTACGTTGGAAGTTTTAGTAGGCGAAACAAGTTCAGAGCCCAAGTGTTTGTGGTTCGTTTGAGAGGTTACCAGTGGGAGATGAGGATCAGCAAGAGCTTTCAGGGCTGGCACCTTTAGTGTAGGAGCAAGCACTGGACGTTCGCAATTTCGGTGTTGAGCTCTGGTCAGATTGAGCAGGAGAGGCTGTGTACGTTGGAAGTTTTAGTAGGCTAAACAAGTTCAGAGCCCAAGTGTTTGTGGTTCGTTTGAGAGGTTACCAGTGGGAGATGAGGACCAGCAAGAGCTTTCAGGGCTGGCACCTTTAGTGTAGGAGCAATCCCTGGACGTTCGCAATTTCGGTGTTGAGCTCTGGCCAGATTGAGCAGGAGAGGCTGTGTACGTTGCAAGTTTTAGTAGGCTAAACAAGTTCAGAGCCCAAGTGTTTGTGGTTCGTTTGAGAGGTTCCCAGTGGGAGATGAGGACCAGCAAGAGCTTTCAGGGCTGGCACCTTTAGTGTAAGAGCAATCGCTGGACGTTCACAATTTCGGTGTTGAGCTCTGGCCAGATTGAGCAGGAGAGGCTGTGTACGTTGGAAGTTTTAGTAGGCTAAACAAGTTCAGAGCCCAAGTGTTTGTGGTTCGTTTGAGAGGTTACCAGTGGGAGATGAGGACCAGCAAGAGCTTTCAGGGCTGGCACCTTTAGTGTAGGAGCAATCGCTAGACGTTCACAATTTCGGTGTTGAGCTCTGGCCAGATTGAGCAGGAGAGGCTGTGTACGTTGGAAGTTTTAGCAGCCTAAACAAGTTCAGAGCCCAAGTGTTTGTGGTTCGTTTGAGAGGTTACCAGTGGGAGATGAGGACCAGCAAGAGCTTTCAGGGCTGGCACCTTTAGTGTAGGAGCAATCCCTGGACGTTCGCAATTTCGGTGTTGAATTTTGGCCAGATTGAGCAGGAGAGGCTGTGTACGTTGGAAGTTTTAGTAGGCTAAACAAGTTCAGAGCCCAAGTGTTTGTGGTTCGTTTGAGAGGTTACCAGTGGGAGATGAGGAGCAGCAAGAGCTTTCAGGGCTGGCACCTTTAGTGTAGGAGCAATCCCTGGACGTTCGCAATTTCGGTGTTGAGCTCTGGCCAGATTGAGCAGGAGAGGCTGTGTACGTTGGAAGTTTTAGTAGGCTAAACAAGTTCAGAGCCCAAGTGTTTGTGGTTCGTTTGAGAGGTTACCAGTGGGAGATGAGGACCAGCAAGAGCTTTCAGGGCTGGCACCTTTAGTGTAGGAGCAATCGCTGGACGTTCGCAATTTCGGTGTTGAGCTCTGGCCAGATTGAGCAGGAGAGGCTGTGTACGTTGGAAGTTTTAGTAGGCTAAACAAGTTCAGAGCCCAAGTGTTTGTGGTTCGTTTGAGAGGTTACCAGTGGGAGATGAGGACCAGCAAGAGCTTTCAGGGCTGGCACCTTTAGTGTAGGAGCAAGCGCTGGACGTTCGCAATTTCGGTGTTGAATTTTGGCCAGATTGAGCAGGAGAGGCTGTGTACGTTGGAAGTTTTAGTAGGCTAAACAAGTTCAGAGCCCAAGTGTTTGTGGTTCGTTTGAGAGGTTACCAGTGGGAGATGAGGACCAGCAAGAGCTTTCAGGGCTGGCACCTTTAGTGTAGGAGCAATCGCTGGACGTTCGCAATTTCGGTGTTGAGCTCTGGCCAGATTGAGCAGGAGAGGCTGTGTACGTTGGAAGTTTTAGTAGGCTAAACAAGTTCAGAGCCCAAGTGTTTGTGGTTCGTTTGAGAGGTTACCAGTGGGAGATGAGGACCAGCAAGAGCTTTCAGGGCTGGCACCTTTAGTGTAGGAGCAATCCCTGGACGTTCGCAATTTCGGTGTTGAATTTTGGCCAGATTGAGCAGGAGAGGCTGTGTACGTTTGAAGTTTTAGCAGCCTAAACAAGTTCAGAGCCCAAGTGTTTGTGGTTCGTTTGAGAGGTTACCAGTGGGAGATGAGGACCAGCAAGAGCTTTCAGGGCTGGCACCTTTAGTGTAGGAGCAATCCCTGGACGTTCACAATTTCGGTGTTGAATTTTGGCCAGATTGAGCAGGAGAGGCTGTGTACGTTGGAAGTTTTAGTAGGCTAAACAAGTTCAGAGCCCAAGTGTTTGTGGTTCGTTTGAGAGGTTACCAGTGGGAGATGAGGACCAGCAAGAGCTTTCAGGGCTGGCGCCTTTAGTGTAGGAGCAATTGCGGGACGTTCGCAATTTCGGTGTTGAGCTCTGGCCAGATTGAGCAGGAGAGGGAGTGTACGTTGGAAGTTTTAGTAGGCTAAACAAGTTCAGAGCCCAAGTGTTTGTGGTTCGTTTGAGAGGTTACCAGTGGGAGATGAGGACCAGCAAGAGCTTTCAGGGCTGGCACCTTTAGTGTAGGAGCAATCGCTGGACGTTCGGAATTTCGGTGTTGAGCTCTGGCCAGATTGAGCAGGAGAGGCTGTGTACGTTGGAAGTTTTAGTAGGCTAAACAAGTTCAGAGCCCAAGTGTTTGTGGTTCGTTTGAGAGGTTACCAGTGGGAGATGAGGACCAGCAAGAGCTTTCAGGGCTGGCACCTTTAGTGTAGGAGCAATCGCTGGACGTTCGCAATTTCGGTGTTGAATTTTGGCCAGATTGAGCAGGAGAGGCTGTGTACGTTGGAAGTTTTAGTAGGCTAAACAAGTTCAGAGCCCAAGTGTTTGTGGTTCGTTTGAGAGGTTACCAGTGGGAGATGAGGACCAGCAACTGCTTTCAGGGCTGGCACCTTTAGTGTAGGAGCAATCGCTGGACGTTCGCAATTTCGGTGTTGAGCTCTGGCCAGATTGAGCAGGAGAGGCTGTGTACGTTGGAAGTTTTAGTAGGCTAAACAAGTTCAGAGGCCAAGTGTTTGTGGTTCGTTTGAGAGGTTACCAGTGGGAGATGAGGACCGGCAAGAGCTTTCAGGGCTGGCACCTTTAGTGTAGCAGCAAGCGCTGGACGTTCGCAATTTCGGTGTTGAGCTCTGGCCAGATTGAGCAGGAGAGGCTGTGTACGTTGGAAGTTTTAGCAGCCTAAACAAGTTCAGAGCCCAAGTGTTTGTGGTTCGTTTGAGAGGTTACCAGTGGGAGATGAGGACCAGCAAGAGCTTTCAGGGCTGGCACCTTTAGTGTAAGAGCAATCCCTGGACGTTCGCAATTTCGGTGTTGAGCTCTGGCCAGATTGAGCAGGAGAGGCTGTGTACGTTGGAAGTTTTAGTAGGCTAAACAAGTTCAGAGCCCAAGTGTTTGTGGTTCGTTTGAGAGGTTACCAGTGGGAGATGAGGACCAGCAAGAGCTTTCAGGGCTGGCACCTTTAGTGTAGGAGCAATCGCTGGACGTTCGCAATTTCCTTGGTGAATTTTGGCCAGATTGAGCAGGAGAGGCTGTGTACGTTGGAAGTTTTCGTAGGCTAAACAAGTTCAGAGCCCAAGTGTTTGTGGTTCGTTTGAGAGGTTACCAGTGGGAGATGAGGACCAGCAAGAGCTTTCAGGGCTGGCACCTTTAGTGTAGGAGCAATCCCTGGACGTTCGCAATTTCGGTGTTGAATGTTGCCCAGATTGAGCAGGAGAGGCTGTGTACGTTGGAAGTTTTAGTAGGCGAAACAAGTTCAGAGCCCAAGTGTTTGTGGTTCGTTTGAGAGGTTACCAGTGGGAGATGAGGATCAGCAAGAGCTTTCAGGGCTGGCACCTTTAGTGTAGGAGCAAGCACTGGACGTTCGCAATTTCGGTGTTGAGCTCTGGTCAGATTGAGCAGGAGAGGCTGTGTACGTTGGAAGTTTTAGCAGCCTAAACAAGTTCAGAGCCCAAGTGTTTGTGGTTCGTTTGAGAGGTTACCAGTGGGAGATGAGGACCAGCAAGAGCTTTCAGGGCTGGCACCTTTAGTGTAGGAGCAATCCCTGGACGTTCGCAATTTCGGTGTTGAGCTCTGGCCAGATTGAGCAGGAGAGGCTGTGTACGTTGCAAGTTTTAGTAGGCTAAACAAGTTCAGAGCCCAAGTGTTTGTGGTTCGTTTGAGAGGTTACCAGTGGGAGATGAGGACCAGCAAGAGCTTTCAGGGCTGGCACCTTTAGTGTAAGAGCAATCGCTGGACGTTCACAATTTCGGTGTTGAGCTCTGGCCAGATTGAGCAGGAGAGGCTGTGTACGTTGGAAGTTTTAGTAGGCTAAACAAGTTCAGAGCCCAAGTGTTTGTGGTTCGTTTGAGAGGTTACCAGTGGGAGATGAGGACCAGCAAGAGCTTTCAGGGCTGGCACCTTTAGTGTAGGAGCAATCGCTGGACGTTCGCAATTTCGGTGTTGAGCTCTGGCCAGATTGAGCAGGAGAGGCTGTGTACGTTGGAAGTTTTAGCAGCCTAAACAAGTTCAGAGCCCAAGTGTTTGTGGTTCGTTTGAGAGGTTACCAGTGGGAGATGAGGACCAGCAAGAGCTTTCAGGGCTGGCACCTTTAGTGTAGGAGCAATCGCTGGACGTTCGGAATTTCGGTGTTGAGCTCTGGCCAGATTGAGCAGGAGAGGCTGTGTACGTTGGAAGTTTTAGTAGGCTAAACAAGTTCAGAGCCCAAGTGTTTGTGGTTCGTTTGAGAGGTTACCAGTGGGAGATGAGGACCAGCAAGAGCTTTCAGGGCTGGCACCTTTAGTGTAGGAGCAATCGCTGGACGTTCGCAATTTCGGTGTTGAGCTCTGGCCAGATTGAGCAGGAGAGGCTGTGTACGTTGGAAGTTTTAGTAGGCTAAACAAGTTCAGAGCCCAAGTGTTTGTGGTTCGTTTGAGAGGTTACCAGTGGGAGATGAGGACCAGCAAGAGCTTTCAGGGCTGGCACCTTTAGTGTAGGAGCAAGCGCTGGACGTTCGCAATTTCGGTGTTGAATTTTGGCCAGATTGAGCAGGAGAGGCTGTGTACGTTGGAAGTTTTAGTAGGCTAAACAAGTTCAGAGCCCAAGTGTTTGTGGTTCGTTTGAGAGGTTACCAGTGGGAGATGAGGACCAGCAAGAGCTTTCAGGGCTGGCACCTTTAGTGTAGGAGCAATCGCTGGACGTTCGCAATTTCGGTGTTGAGCTCTGGCCAGATTGAGCAGGAGAGGGAGTGTACGTTGGAAGTTTTAGTAGGCTAAACAAGTTCAGAGCCCAAGTGTTTGTGGTTCGTTTGAGAGGTTACCAGTGGGAGATGAGGACCAGCAAGAGCTTTCAGGGCTGGCACCTTTAGTGTAGGAGCAATCGCTCGACGTTCGCAATTTTGGTGTTGAGCTCTGGCCAGATTGAGCAGGAGAGGCTGTGTACGTTGGAAGTTTTCGTAGGCTAAACAAGTTCAGAGCCCAAGTGTTTGTGGTTCGTTTGAGAGGTTACCAGTGGGAGATGAGGACCAGCAAGAGCTTTCAGGGCTGGCACCTTTAGTGTAGGAGCAATCGCTGGACATTCGCAATTTCGGTGTTGAGCTCTGGCCAGATTGAGCAGGAGAGGCTGTGTACGTTGGAAGTTTTAGTAGGCTAAACAAGTTCAGAGGCCAAGTGTTTGTGGTTCGTTTGAGAGGTTACCAGTGGGAGATGAGGACCAGCAAGAGCTTTCAGGGCTGGCACCTTTAGTGTAGGAGCAATCCCTGGACGTTCACAATTTCGGTGTTGAATTTTGGCCAGATTGAGCAGGAGAGGCTGTGTACGTTGGAAGTTTTAGCAGCCTAAACAAGTTCAGAGCCCAAGTGTTTGTGGTTCGTTTGAGAGGTTAGCAGTGGGAGATGAGGACCAGCAAGAGCTTTCAGGGCTGGCGCCTTTAGTGTAGGAGCAATCGCTGGACGTTCGCAATTTCGGTGTTGAATTTTGGCCAGATTGAGCAGGAGAGGCTGTGTACGTTGGAAGTTTTAGTAGGCTAAACAAGTTCAGAGCCCAAGTGTTTGTGGTTCGTTTGAGAGGTTACCAGTGGGAGATGAGGACCAGCAAGAGCTTTCAGGGCTGGCACCTTTAGTGTAGGAGCAATCGCTGGACGTTCGCAATTTCGGTGTTCAGCTCTGGCCAGATTGAGCAGGAGAGGGAGTGTACGTTGGAAGTTTTAGTAGGCTAAACAAGTTCAGAGCCCAAGTGTTTGTGGTTCGTTTGAGAGGTTACCAGTGGGAGATGAGGACCAGCAAGAGCTTTCAGGGCTGGCACCTTTAGTGTAGGAGCAATCGCTGGACGTTCGCAATTTCGGTGTTGAAATTTTGGGCAGATTGAGCAGGAGAGGCTGTGTACGTTGGAAGTTTTAGTAGGCTAAACAAGTTCAGAGCCCAAGTGTTTGTGGTTCGTTTGAGAGGTTCCCAGTGGGAGATGAGGACCGGCAAGAGCTTTCAGGGCTGGCACCTTTAGTGTAGGAGCAATCGCTGGACGTTCGCAATGTCGGTGCTGAGCTCTGGCCAGATTGAGCAGGAGAGGCTGTGTACGTTGCAAGTTTTAGTAGGCTAAACAAGTTCAGAGCCCAAGTGTTTGTGGTTCGTTTGAGAGGTTACCAGTGGGAGATGAGGACCAGCAAGAGCTTTCAGGGCTGGCACCTTTAGTGTAGGAGCAATCGCTGGACGTTCGCAATTTCGGTGTTGAGCTCTGGCCAGATTGAGCAGGAGAGGCTGTGTACGTTGGAAGTTTTAGTAGGCTAAACAAGTTCAGAGCCCAAGTGTTTGTGGTTCGTTTGAGAGGTTACCAGTGGGAGATGAGGACCAGCAAGAGCTTTCAGGGCTGGCACCTTTAGTGTAGGAGCAATCCCTGGACGTTCGCAATTTCCTTGGTGAATTTTGGCCAGATTGAGCAGGAGAGGCTGTGTACGTTGGAAGTTTTAGTAGGCTAAACAAGTTCAGAGCCCAAGTGTTTGTGGTTCGTTTGAGAGGTTACCAGTGGGAGATGAGGACCAGCAAGAGCTTTCAGGGCTGGCACCTTTAGTGTAGGAGCAAGCGCTGGACGTTCGCAATTTCGGTGTTGAATGTTGCCCAGATTGAGCAGGAGAGGCTGTGTACGTTGGAAGCTTTAGCAGCATATAGAAGTTCAGAGCCCAAGTGTTTGTGGTTCGTTTGAGAGGTTACCAGTGGGAGATGAGGACCAGCAAGAGCTTTCAGGGCTGGCACCTTTAGTGTAGGAGCAAGCGCTGGACGTTCGCAATTTCGGTGTTGAGCTCTGGCCAGATTGAGCAGGAGAGGCTGTGTACGTTGGAAGTTTTAGTAGGCGAAACAAGTTCAGAGCCCAAGTGTTTGTGGTTCGTTTGAGAGGTTACCAGTGGGAGATGAGGATCAGCAAGAGCTTTCAGGGCTGGCACCTTTAGTGTAGGAGCAAGCACTGGACGTTCGCAATTTCGGTGTTGAGCTCTGGTCAGATTGAGCAGGAGAGGCTGTGTACGTTGGAAGTTTTAGTAGGCTAAACAAGTTCAGAGCCCAAGTGTTTGTGGTTCGTTTGAGAGGTTACCAGTGGGAGATGAGGACCAGCAAGAGCTTTCAGGGCTGGCACCTTTAGTGTAGGAGCAATCCCTGGACGTTCGCAATTTCGGTGTTGAGCTCTGGCCAGATTGAGCAGGAGAGGCTGTGTACGTTGCAAGTTTTAGTAGGCTAAACAAGTTCAGAGCCCAAGTGTTTGTGGTTCGTTTGAGAGGTTCCCAGTGGGAGATGAGGACCAGCAAGAGCTTTCAGGGCTGGCACCTTTAGTGTAAGAGCAATCGCTGGACGTTCACAATTTCGGTGTTGAGCTCTGGCCAGATTGAGCAGGAGAGGCTGTGTACGTTGGAGAAGTTTTAGTAGGCTAAACAAGTTCAGAGCCCAAGTGTTTGTGGTTCGTTTGAGAGGTTACCAGTGGGAGATGAGGACCAGCAAGAGCTTTCAGGGCTGGCACCTTTAGTGTAGGAGCAATCGCTAGACGTTCACAATTTCGGTGTTGAGCTCTGGCCAGATTGAGCAGGAGAGGCTGTGTACGTTGGAAGTTTTAGCAGCCTAAACAAGTTCAGAGCCCAAGTGTTTGTGGTTCGTTTGAGAGGTTACCAGTGGGAGATGAGGACCAGCAAGAGCTTTCAGGGCTGGCACCTTTAGTGTAGGAGCAATCGCTGGACGTTCGCAATTTCGGTGTTGAGCTCTGGCCAGATTGAGCAGGAGAGGCTGTGTACGTTCGAAGTTTTAGTAGGCTAAACAAGTTCAGAGCCCAAGTGTTTGTGGTTCGTTTGAGAGGTTACCAGTGGGAGATGAGGACCAGCAAGAGCTTTCAGGGCTGGCACCTTTAGTGTAGGAGCAAGCGCTGGACGTTCGCAATTTCGGTGTTGAATTTTGGCCAGATTGAGCAGGAGAGGCTGTGTACGTTGGAAGTTTTAGTAGGCTAAACAAGTTCAGAGCCCAAGTGTTTGTGGTTCGTTTGAGAGGTTACCAGTGGGAGATGAGGACCAGCAAGAGCTTTCAGGGCTGGCACCTTTAGTGTAGGAGCAATCGCTGGACGTTCGCAATTTCGGTGTTGAGCTCTGGCCAGATTGAGCAGGAGAGGCTGTGTACGTTGGAAGTTTTAGTAGGCTAAACAAGTTCAGAGCCCAAGTGTTTGTGGTTCGTTTGAGAGGTTACCAGTGGGAGATGAGGACCAGCAAGAGCTTTCAGGGCTGGCACCTTTAGTGTAGGAGCAATCCCTGGACGTTCGCAATTTCGGTGTTGAATTTTGGCCAGATTGAGCAGGAGAGGCTGTGTACGTTTGAAGTTTTAGCAGCCTAAACAAGTTCAGAGCCCAAGTGTTTGTGGTTCGTTTGAGAGGTTACCAGTGGGAGATGAGGACCAGCAAGAGCTTTTCAGGGCTGGCACCTTTAGTGTAGGAGCAATCCCTGGACGTTCACAATTTCGGTGTTGAATTTTGGCCAGATTGAGCAGGAGAGGCTGTGTACGTTGGAAGTTTTAGTAGCTAAACAAGTTCAGAGCCCAAGTGTTTGTGGTTCGTTTGAGAGGTTACCAGTGGGAGATGAGGACCAGCAAGAGCTTTCAGGGCTGGCGCCTTTAGTGTAGGAGCAATTGCGGGACGTTCGCAATTTCGGTGTTGAGCTCTGCCAGATTGAGCAGGAGAGGCTGTGTACGTTGGAAGTTTTAGTAGGCTAAACAAGTTCAGAGCCCAAGTGTTTGTGGTTCGTTTTGAGAGGTTACCAGTGGGAGATGAGGACCAGCAAGAGCTTTCAGGGCTGGCACCTTTAGTGTAGGAGCAATCGCTGGACGTTCGGAATTTCGGTGTTGAGCTCTGGCCAGATTGAGCAGGAGAGGCTGTGTACGTTGGAAGTTTTAGTAGGCTAAACAAGTTCAGAGCCCAAGTGTTTGTGGTTCGTTTGAGAGGTTACCAGTGGGAGATGAGGACCAGCAAGAGCTTTCAGGGCTGGCACCTTTAGTGTAGGAGCAATCGCTGGACGTTCACAATTTCGGTGTTGAGCTCTGGCCAGATTGAGCAGGAGAGGCTGTGTACGTTGGAAGTTTTAGCAGCCTAAACAAGTTCAGAGCCCAAGTGTTTGTGGTTCGTTGAGAGGTTACCAGTGGGAGATGAGGACCAGCAAGAGCTTTCAGGGCTGGCACCTTTAGTGTAGGAGCAATCCCTGGACGTTCTCACTTCCGGTGTTGAATTTTGGCCAGATTGAGCAGGAGAGGCTGTGTACGTTGGAAGTTTTAGTAGGCTAAACAAGTTCAGAGCCCAAGTGTTTGTGGTTCGTTTGAGAGGTTACCAGTGGGAGATGAGGACCAGCAAGAGCTTTCAGGGCTGGCACCTTTAGTGTAGGAGCAAGCGCTGGACGTTTCGCAATTTCAGTGTTGAATTTTGGCCAGATTGAGCAGGAGAGGCTGTGTACGTTGGAAGTTTTAGTAGGCTAAACAAGTTCAGAGCCCAAGTGTTTGTGGTTCGTTTGAGAGGTTACCAGTGGGAGATGAGGACCAGCAAGAGCTTTCAGGGCTGGCACCTTTAGTGTAGGAGCAATCCCTGGACGTTCGCAATTTCGGTGTTGAATGTTGCCCAGATTGAGCAGGAGAGGCTGTGTACGTTGGAAGTTTTAGTAGGCTAAACAAGTTCAGAGCCCAAGTGTTTGTGGTTCGTTTGAGAGGTTACCAGTGGGGAGATGAGGACCGGCAAGAGCTTTCAGGGCTGGCACCTTTAGTGTAGCAGCAAGCGCTGGACGTTCGCAATTTCGGTGTTGAGCTCTGGCCAGATTGAGCAGGAGAGGCTGTGTACGTTGGAAGTTTTAGCAGCCTAAACAAGTTCAGAGCCCAAGTGTTTGTGGTTCGTTTGAGAGGTTACCAGTGGGAGATGAGGACCAGCAAGAGCTTTCAGGGCTGGCACCTTTAGTGTAAGAGCAATCCCTGGACGTTCGCAATTTCGGTGTTGAGCTCTGGCCAGATTGAGCAGGAGAGGCTGTGTACGTTGGAAGTTTTAGTAGGCTAAACAAGTTCAGAGGCCAAGTGTTTGTGGTTCGTTTGAGAGGTTACCAGTGGGAGATGAGGACCAGCAAGAGCTTTCAGGGCTGGCACCTTTAGTGTAGGAGCAATCGCTGGAACGTTCGCAATTTCCTTGGTGAATTTTGGCCAGATTGAGCAGGAGAGGCTGTGTACGTTGGAAGTTTTCGTAGGCTAAACAAGTTCAGAGCCCAAGTGTTTGTGGTTCGTTTGAGAGGTTACCAGTGGGAGATGAGGACCAGCAAGAGCTTTCAGGGCTGGCACCTTTAGTGTAGGAGCAATCCCTGGACGTTCGCAATTTCGGTGTTGAATGTTGCCCAGATTGAGCAGGAGAGGCTGTGTACGTTGGAAGTTTTAGTAGGCGAAACAAGTTCAGAGCCCAAGTGTTTGTGGTTCGTTTGAGAGGTTACCAGTGGGAGATGAGGATCAGCAAGAGCTTTCAGGGCTGGCACCTTTAGTGTAGGAGCAAGCACTGGACGTTCGCAATTTCGGTGTTGAGCTCTGGTCAGATTGAGCAGGAGAGGCTGTGTACGTTGGAAGTTTTAGCAGCCTAAACAAGTTCAGAGCCCAAGTGTTGTGGTTCGTTTGAGAGGTTACCAGTGGGAGATGAGGACCAGCAAGAGCTTTCAGGGCTGGCACCTTTAGTGTAGGAGCAATCCCTGGACGTTCGCAATTTCGGTGTTGAGCTCTGGCCAGATTGAGCAGGAGAGGCTGTGTACGTTGCAAGTTTTAGTAGGCTAAACAAGTTCAGAGCCCAAGTGTTTGTGGTTCGTTTGAGAGGTTACCAGTGGGAGATGAGGACCAGCAAGAGCTTTCAGGGCTGGCACCTTTAGTGTAGGAGCAATCGCTGGACGTTCACAATTTCGGTGTTGAGCTCTGGCCAGATTGAGCAGGAGAGGCTGTGTACGTTGGAAGTTTTAGTAGGCTAAACAAGTTCAGAGCCCAAGTGTTTGTGGTTCGTTTGAGAGGTTACCAGTGGAGATGAGGACAGCAAGAGCTTTCAGGGCTGGCACCTTTAGTGTAGGAGCAATCGCTGGACGTTCGCAATTTCGGTGTTGAGCTCTGGCCAGATTGAGCAGGAGAGGCTGTGTACGTTGGAAGTTTTAGCAGCCTAAACAAGTTCAGAGCCCAAGTGTTTGTGGTTCGTTTGAGAGGTTACCAGTGGGAGATGAGGACCAGCAAGAGCTTTCAGGGCTGGCACCTTTAGTGTAGGAGCAATCGCTGGACGTTCGGAATTTCGGTGTTGAGCTCTGGCCAGATTGAGCAGGAGAGGCTGTGTACGTTGGAAGTTTTAGTAGGCTAAACAAGTTCAGAGCCCAAGTGTTTGTGGTTCGTTTGAGAGGTTACCAGTGGGAGATGAGGACCAGCAAGAGCTTTCAGGGCTGGCACCTTTAGTGTAGGAGCAATCGCTGGACGTTCGCAATTTCGGTGTTGAGCTCTGGCCAGATTGAGCAGGAGAGGCTGTGTACGTTGGAAGTTTTAGTAGGCTAAACAAGTTCAGAGCCCAAGTGTTTGTGGTTCGTTTGAGAGGTTACCAGTGGGAGATGAGGACCAGCAAGAGCTTTCAGGGCTGGCACCTTTAGTGTAGGAGCAAGCGCTGGACGTTCGCAATTTCGGTGTTGAATTTTGGCCAGATTGAGCAGGAGAGGCTGTGTACGTTGGAAGTTTTAGTAGGCTAAACAAGTTCAGAGCCCAAGTGTTTGTGGTTCGTTTGAGAGGTTACCAGTGGGAGATGAGGACCAGCAAGAGCTTTCAGGGCTGGCACCTTTAGTGTAGGAGCAATCGCTGGACGTTCGCAATTTCGGTGTTGAGCTCTGGCCAGATTGAGCAGGAGAGGCTGTGTACGTTGGAAGTTTTCGTAGGCTAAACAAGTTCAGAGCCCAAGTGTTTGTGGTTCGTTTGAGAGGTTACCAGTGGGAGATGAGGACCAGCAAGAGCTTTCAGGGCTGGCACCTTTAGTGTAGGAGCAATCGCTGGACATTCGCAATTTCGGTGTTGAGCTCTGGCCAGATTGAGCAGGAGAGGCTGTGTACGTTGGAAGTTTTTAGTAGGCTAAACAAGTTCAGAGCCCAAGTGTTTGTGGTTCGTTTGAGAGGTTACCAGTGGGAGATGAGGACCAGCAAGAGCTTTCAGGGCTGGCACCTTTAGTGTAGGAGCAATCCCTGGACGTTCACAATTTCGGTGTTGAATTTTGGCCAGATTGAGCAGGAGAGGCTGTGTACGTTGGAAGTTTTAGCAGCCTAAACAAGTTCAGAGCCCAAGTGTTTGTGGTTCGTTTGAGAGGTTAGCAGTGGGAGATGAGGACCAGCAAGAGCTTTCAGGGCTGGCGCCTTTAGTGTAGGAGCAATCGCTGGACGTTCGCAATTTCGGTGTTGAATTTTGGCCAGATTGAGCAGGAGAGGCTGTGTACGTTGGAAGTTTTAGTAGGCTAAACAAGTTCAGAGCCCAAGTGTTTGTGGTTCGTTTGAGAGGTTACCAGTGGGAGATGAGGACCAGCAAGAGCTTTCAGGGCTGGCACCTTTAGTGTAGGAGCAATCGCTGGACGTTCGCAATTTCGGTGTTCAGCTCTGGCCAGATTGAGCAGGAGAGGGAGTGTACGTTGGAAGTTTTAGTAGGCTAAACAAGTTCAGAGCCCAAGTGTTTGTGGTTCGTTTGAGAGGTTACCAGTGGGAGATGAGGACCAGCAAGAGCTTTCAGGGCTGGCACCTTTAGTGTAGGAGCAATCGCTGGACGTTCGCAATTTCGGTGTTGAATTTTGGGCAGATTGAGCAGGAGAGGCTGTGTACGTTGGAAGTTTTAGTAGGCTAAACAAGTTCAGAGCCCAAGTGTTTGTGGTTCGTTTGAGAGGTTCCCAGTGGGAGATGAGGACCGGCAAGAGCTTTCAGGGCTGGCACCTTTAGTGTAGGAGCAATCGCTGGACGTTCGCAATGTCGGTGCTGAGCTCTGGCCAGATTGAGCAGGAGAGGCTGTGTACGTTGCAAGTTTTAGTAGGCTAAACAAGTTCAGAGCCAAGTGTTTGTGGTTCGTTTGAGAGGTTACCAGTGGGAGATGAGGACCAGCAAGAGCTTTCAGGGCCTGGCACCTTTAGTGTAGCAGCAAGCGCTGGACGTTCGCAATTTCGGTGTTGAGCCTCTGGCCAGATTGAGCAGGAGAGGCTGTGTACGTTGGAAGTTTTAGTAGGCTAAACAAGTTCAGAGCCCAAGTGTTTGTGGTTCGTTTGAGAGGTTACCAGTGGGAGATGAGGACCAGCAAGAGCTTTCAGGGCTGGCACCTTTAGTGTAGGAGCAATCGCTGGACGTTCGCAATTTCCTTGGTGAATTTTGGCCAGATTGAGCAGGAGAGGCTGTGTACGTTGGAAGTTTTAGTAGGCTAAACAAGTTCAGAGCCCAAGTGTTTGTGGTTCGTTTGAGAGGTTACCAGTGGGAGATGAGGACCAGCAAGAGCTTTCAGGGCTGGCACCTTTAGTGTAGGAGCAAGCGCTGGACGTTCGCAATTTCGGTGTTGAATGTTGCCCAGATTGAGCAGGAGAGGCTGTGTACGTTGGAAGCTTTAGCAGCATATAGAAGTTCAGAGCCCAAGTGTTTGTGGTTCGTTTGAGAGGTTACCAGTGGGAGATGAGGACCAGCAAGAGCTTTCAGGGCTGGCACCTTTAGTGTAGGAGCAAGCGCTGGACGTTCGCAATTTCGGTGTTGAGCTCTGGCCAGATTGAGCAGGAGAGGCTGTGTACGTTGGAAGTTTTAGTAGGCGAAACAAGTTCAGAGCCCAAGTGTTTGTGGTTCGTTTGAGAGGTTACCAGTGGGAGATGAGGATCAGCAAGAGCTTTCAGGGCTGGCACCTTTAGTGTAGGAGCAAGCACTGGACGTTCGCAATTTCGGTGTTGAGCTCTGGTCAGATTGAGCAGGAGAGGCTGTGTACGTTGGAAGTTTTAGTAGGCTAAACAAGTTCAGAGCCCAAGTGTTTGTGGTTCGTTTGAGAGGTTACCAGTGGGAGATGAGGACCAGCAAGAGCTTTCAGGGCTGGCACCTTTAGTGTAGGAGCAATCCCTGGACGTTCGCAATTTCGGTGTTGAGCTCTGGCCAGATTGAGCAGGAGAGGCTGTGTACGTTGCAAGTTTTAGTAGGCTAAACAAGTTCAGAGCCCAAGTGTTTGTGGTTCGTTTGAGAGGTTACCAGTGGGAGATGAGGACCAGCAAGAGCTTTCAGGGCTGGCACCTTTAGTGTAAGAGCAATCGCTGGACGTTCACAATTTCGGTGTTGAGCTCTGGCCAGATTGAGCAGGAGAGGCTGTGTACGTTGGAAGTTTTAGTAGGCTAAACAAGTTCAGAGCCCAAGTGTTTGTGGTTCGTTTGAGAGGTTACCAGTGGGAGATGAGGACCAGCAAGAGCTTTCAGGGCTGGCACCTTTAGTGTAGGAGCAATCGCTAGACGTTCACAATTTCGGTGTTGAGCTCTGGCCAGATTGAGCAGGAGAGGCTGTGTACGTTGGAAGTTTTAGCAGCCTAAGCAAGTTCAGAGCCCAAGTGTTTGTGGTTCGTTTGAGAGGTTACCAGTGGGAGATGAGGACCAGCAAGAGCTTTCAGGGCTGGCACCTTTAGTGTAGGAGCAATCCCTGGACGTTCGCAATTTCGGTGTTGAATTTTGGCCAGATTGAGCAGGAGAGGCTGTGTACGTTGGAAGTTTTAGTAGGCTAAACAAGTTCAGAGCCCAAGTGTTTGTGGTTCGTTTGAGAGGTTACCAGTGGGAGATGAGGAGCAGCAAGAGCTTTCAGGGCTGGCACCTTTAGTGTAGGAGCAAGCGCTGGACGTTCGCAATTTCGGTGTTGAATTTTGGCCAGATTGAGCAGGAGAGGCTGTGTACGTTGGAAGTTTTAGTAGGCTAAACAAGTTCAGAGCCCAAGTGTTTGTGGTTCGTTTGAGAGGTTACCAGTGGGAGATGAGGACCAGCAAGAGCTTTCAGGGCTGGCACCTTTAGTGTAGGAGCAATCGCTGGACGTTCGCAATTTCGGTGTTGAATTTTGGCCAGATTGAGCAGGAGAGGCTGTGTACGTTGGAAGTTTTAGTAGGCTAAACAAGTTCAGAGCCCAAGTGTTTGTGGTTCGTTTGAGAGGTTACCAGTGGGAGATGAGGACCAGCAAGAGCTTTCAGGGCTGGCACCTTTAGTGTAGGAGCAAGCGCTGGACGTTCGCAATTTCGGTGTTGAATTTTGGCCAGATTGAGCAGGAGAGGCTGTGTACGTTGGAAGTTTTAGCAGCATAAACAAGTTCAGAGCCCAAGTGTTTGTGGTTCGTTTGAGAGGTTACCAGTGGGAGATGAGGACCAGCAAGAGCTTTCAGGGCTGGCACCTTTAGTGTAGGAGCAATCGCTGGACGTTCGCAATTTCGGTGTTGAGCTCTGGCCAGATTGAGCAGGAGAGGCTGTGTACGTTGGAAGTTTTAGTAGGCTAAACAAGTTCAGAGCCCAAGTGTTTGTGGTTCGTTTGAGAGGTTACCAGTGGGAGATGAGGACCAGCAAGAGCTTTCAGGGCTGGCACCTTTAGTGTAGGAGCAATCCCTGGACGTTCGCAATTTCGGTGTTGAATTTTGGCCAGATTGAGCAGGAGAGGCTGTGTACGTTTGAAGTTTTAGCAGCCTAAACAAGTTCAGAGCCCAAGTGTTTGTGGTTCGTTTGAGAGGTTACCAGTGGGAGATGAGGACCAGCAAGAGCTTTCAGGGCTGGCACCTTTAGTGTAGGAGCAATCCCTGGACGTTCACAATTTCGGTGTTGAATTTTGGCCAGATTGAGCAGGAGAGGCTGTGTACGTTGGAAGTTTTAGTAGGCTAAACAAGTTCAGAGCCCAAGTGTTTGTGGTTCGTTTGAGAGGTTACCAGTGGGAGATGAGGACCAGCAAGAGCTTTCAGGGCTGGCGCCTTTAGTGTAGGAGCAATTGCGGGACGTTCGCAATTTCGGTGTTGAGCTCTGGCCAGATTGAGCAGGAGAGGCTGTGTACGTTGGAAGTTTTAGTAGGCTAAACAAGTTCAGAGCCCAAGTGTTTGTGGTTCGTTTGAGAGGTTACCAGTGGGAGATGAGGACCAGCAAGAGCTTTCAGGGCTGGCACCTTTAGTGTAGGAGCAATCGCTGGACGTTCGGAATTTCGGTGTTGAGCTCTGGCCAGATTGAGCAGGAGAGGCTGTGTACGTTGGAAGTTTTAGTAGGCTAAACAAGTTCAGAGCCCAAGTGTTTGTGGTTCGTTTGAGAGGTTACCAGTGGGAGATGAGGACCAGCAAGAGCTTTCAGGGCTGGCACCTTTAGTGTAGGAGCAATCGCTGGACGTTCACAATTTCGGTGTTGAGCTCTGGCCAGATTGAGCAGGAGAGGCTGTGTACGTTGGAAGTTTTAGCAGCCTAAACAAGTTCAGAGCCCAAGTGTTTGTGGTTCGTTTGAGAGGTTACCAGTGGGAGATGAGGACCAGCAAGAGCTTTCAGGGCTGGCACCTTTAGTGTAGGAGCAATCCCTGGACGTTCTCACTTTCGGTGTTGAATTTTGGCCAGATTGAGCAGGAGAGGCTGTGTACGTTGGAAGTTTTAGTAGGCTAAACAAGTTCAGAGCCCAAGTGTTTGTGGTTCGTTTGAGAGGTTACCAGTGGGAGATGAGGACCAGCAAGAGCTTTCAGGGCTGGCACCTTTAGTGTAGGAGCAAGCGCTGGACGTTCGCAATTTCAGTGTTGAATTTTGGCCAGATTGAGCAGGAGAGGCTGTGTACGTTGGAAGTTTTAGTAGGCTAAACAAGTTCAGAGCCCAAGTGTTTGTGGTTCGTTTGAGAGGTTACCAGTGGGAGATGAGGACCAGCAAGAGCTTTCAGGGCTGGCACCTTTAGTGTAGGAGCAATCGCTGGACTTTCGCAATTTCGGTGTTGAGCTCTGGCCAGATTGAGCAGGAGAGGCTGTGTACGTTGGAAGTTTTAGTAGGCTAAACAAGTTCAGAGCCCAAGTGTTTGTGGTTCGTTTGAGAGGTTACCAGTGGGAGATGAGGACCAGCAAGAGCTTTCAGGGCTGGCACCTTTAGTGTAGGAGCAAGCGCTGGACGTTCGCAATTTCGGTGTTGAATTTTGGCCAGATTGAGCAGGAGAGGCTGTGTACGTTGGAAGTTTTAGTAGGCTAAACAAGTTCAGAGCCCAAGTGTTTGTGGTTCGTTTGAGAGGTTACCAGTGGGAGATGAGGACCAGCAAGAGCTTTCAGGGCTGGCACCTTTAGTGTAGGAGCAATCGCTGGACGTTCGCAATTTCGGTGTTGAGCTCTGGCCAGATTGAGCAGGAGAGGCTGTGTACGTTGGAAGTTTTAGTAGGCTAAACAAGTTCAGAGCCCAAGTGTTTGTGGTTCGTTTGAGAGGTTACCAGTGGGAGATGAGGACCAGCAAGAGCTTTCAGGGCTGGCACCTTTAGTGTAGGAGCAATCCCTGGACGTTCGCAATTTCGGTGTTGAATTTTGGCCAGATTGAGCAGGAGAGGCTGTGTACGTTTGAAGTTTTAGCAGCCTAAACAAGTTCAGAGCACAAGTGTTTGTGGTTCGTTTGAGAGGTTACCAGTGGGAGATGAGGACCAGCAAGAGCTTTCAGGGCTGGCACCTTTAGTGTAGGAGCAATCCCTGGACGTTCACAATTTCGGTGTTGAATTTTGGCCAGATTGAGCAGGAGAGGCTGTGTACGTTGGAAGTTTTAGTAGGCTAAACAAGTTCAGAGCCCAAGTGTTTGTGGTTCGTTTGAGAGGTTACCAGTGGGAGATGAGGACCAGCAAGAGCTTTCAGGGCTGGCGCCTTTAGTGTAGGAGCAATTGCGGGACGTTCGCAATTTCGGTGTTGAGCTCTGGCCAGATTGAGCAGGAGAGGCTGTGTACGTTGGAAGTTTTAGTAGGCTAAACAAGTTCAGAGCCCAAGTGTTTGTGGTTCGTTTGAGAGGTTACCAGTGGGAGATGAGGACCAGCAAGAGCTTTCAGGGCTGGCACCTTTAGTGTAGGAGCAATCGCTGGACGTTCGGAATTTCGGTGTTGAGCTCTGGCCAGATTGAGCAGGAGAGGCTGTGTACGTTGGAAGTTTTAATAGGCTAAACAAGTTCAGAGCCCAAGTGTTTGTGGTTCGTTTGAGAGGTTACCAGTGGGAGATGAGGACCAGCAAGAGCTTTCAGGGCTGGCACCTTTAGTGTAAGAGCAATCGCTGGACGTTCACAATTTCGGTGTTGAGCTCTGGCCAGATTGAGCAGGAGAGGCTGTGTACGTTGGAAGTTTTAGCAGCCTAAACAAGTTCAGAGCCCAAGTGTTTGTGGTTCGTTTGAGAGGTTACCAGTGGGAGATGAGGACCAGCAAGAGCTTTCAGGGCTGGCACCTTTAGTGTAGGAGCAATCCCTGGACGTTCTCACTTTCGGTGTTGAATTTTGGCCAGATTGAGCAGGAGAGGCTGTGTACGTTGGAAGTTTTAGTAGGCTAAACAAGTTCAGAGCCCAAGTGTTTGTGGTTCGTTTGAGAGGTTACCAGTGGGAGATGAGGAGCAGCAAGAGCTTTCAGGGCTGGCACCTTTAGTGTAGGAGCAAGCGCTGGACGTTCGCAATTTCGGTGTTGAATTTTGGCCAGATTGAGCAGGAGAGGCTGTGTACGTTGGAAGTTTTAGTAGGCTAAACAAGTTCAGAGCCCAAGTGTTTGTGGTTCGTTTGAGAGGTTACCAGTGGGAGATGAGGACCAGCAAGAGCTTTCAGGGCTGGCACCTTTAGTGTAGGAGCAATCGCTGGACGTTCGCAATTTCGGTGTTGAGCTCTGGCCAGATTGAGCAGGAGAGGCTGTGTACGTTGGAAGTTTTAGTAGGCTAAACAAGTTCAGAGCCCAAGTGTTTGTGGTTCGTTTGAGAGGTTACCAGTGGGAGATGAGGACCAGCAAGAGCTTTCAGGGCTGGCACCTTTAGTGTAGGAGCAAGCGCTGGACGTTCGCAATTTCGGTGTTGAGCTCTGGCCAGATTGAGCAGGAGAGGCTGTGTACGTTGGAAGTTTTAGTAGGCTAAACAAGTTCAGAGCCCAAGTGTTTGTGGTTCGTTTGAGAGGTTACCAGTGGGAGATGAGGACCAGCAAGAGCTTTCAGGGCTGGCACCTTTAGTGTAGGAGCAATCCCTGGACGTTCGCAATTTCGGTGTTGAATTTTGGCCAGATTGAGCAGGAGAGGCTGTGTACGTTGGAAGTTTTAGCAGCCTAAACAAGTTCAGAGCCCAAGTGTTTGTGGTTCGTTTGAGAGGTTACCAGTGGGAGATGAGGACCAGCAAGAGCTTTCAGGGCTGGCACCTTTAGTGTAGGAGCAATCCCTGGACGTTCACAATTTCGGTGTTGAATTTTGGCCAGATTGAGCAGGAGAGGCTGTGTACATTGGAAGTTTTAGTAGGCTAAACAAGTTCAGAGCCCAAGTGTTTGTGGTTCGTTTGAGAGGTTACCAGTGGGAGATGAGGACCAGCAAGAGCTTTCAGGGCTGGCGCCTTTAGTGTAGGAGCAATCACTGGACGTTCGCAATTTCGGTGTTGAGCTCTGGCCAGATTGAGCAGGAGAGGCTGTGTACGTTGGAAGTTTTAGTAGGCTAAACAAGTTCAGAGCCCAAGTGTTTGTGGTTCGTTTGAGAGGTTACCAGTGGGAGATGAGGACCAGCAAGAGCTTTCAGGGCTGGCACCTTTAGTGTAGGAGCAATCCCTGGACGTTCGGAATTTCGGTGTTGAGCTCTGGCCAGATTGAGCAGGAGAGGCTGTGTACGTTGGAAGTTTTAATAGGCTAAACAAGTTCAGAGCCCAAGTGTTTGTGGTTCGTTTGAGAGGTTACCAGTGGGAGATGAGGACCAGCAAGAGCTTTCAGGGCTGGCACCTTTAGTGTAAGAGCAATCGCTGGACGTTCGCAATTTCGGTGTTGAGCTCTGGCCAGATTGAGCAGGAGAGGCTGTGTACGTTGGAAGTTTTAGTAGGCTAAACAAGTTCAGAGCCCAAGTGTTTGTGGTTCGTTTGAGAGGTTACCAGTGGGAGATGAGGACCAGCAAGACCTTTCAGGGCTGGCACCTTTAGTGTAGGAGCAATCCCTGGACGTTCACAATTTCGGTGTTGAATTTTGGCCAGATTGAGCAGGAGAGGCTGTGTACGTTGGAAGTTTTAGCAGCCTAAACAAGTTCAGAGGCCAAGTGTTTGTGGTTCGTTTGAGAGGTTACCAGTGGGAGATGAGGACCAGCAAGAGGTTTCAGGGCTGGCGCCTTTAGTGTAGGAGCAATCCCTGGACGTTCGCAATTTCGGTGTTGAATTTTGGCCAGATTGAGCAGGAGAGGCTGTGTACGTTGGAAGTTTTAGTAGGCTAAACAAGTTCAGAGCCCAAGTGTTTGTGGTTCGTTTGAGAGGTTACTAGTGGGAGATGAGGACCAGCAAGAGCTTTCAGGGCTGGCACCTTTAGTGTAGGAGCAATCCCTGGACGTTCGCAATTTCGGTGTTGAGCTCTGGCCAGATTGAGCAGGAGAGGGAGTGTACGTTGGAAGTTTTAGTAGGCTAAACAAGTTCAGAGCCCAAGTGTTTGTGGTTCGTTTGAGAGGTTACCAGTGGGAGATGAGGACCAGCAAGAGCTTTCAGGGCTGGCACCTTTAGTGTAAGAGCAATCGCTGGACGTTCACAATTTCGGTGTTGAGCTCTGGCCAGATTGAGCAGGAGAGGCTGTGTACGTTGGAAGTTTTAGTAGGCTAAACAAGTTCAGAGCCCAAGTGTTTGTGGTTCGTTTGAGAGGTTACCAGTGGGAGATGAGGACCAGCAAGAGCTTTCAGGGCTGGCACCTTTAGTGTAGGAGCAATCCCTGGACGTTCACAATTTCGGTGTTGAATTTTGGCCAGATTGAGCAGGAGAGGCTGTGTACGTTGGAAGTTTTAGTAGGCTAAACAAGTTCAGAGCCCAAGTGTTTGTGGTTCGTTTGAGAGGTTACCAGTGGGAGATGAGGACCAGCAAGAGCTTTCAGGGCTGGCACCTTTAGTGTAGCAGCAATCCCTGGACGTTCGCAATGTCGGTGTTGAGCTCTGGCCAGATTGAGCAGGAGAGGCTGTGTACGTTGCAAGGTTTAGTAGGCTAAACAAGTTCAGAGCCCAAGTGTTTGTGGTTCGTTTGAGAGGTTACCAGTGGGAGATGAGGACCAGCAAGAGCTTTCAGGGCTGGCACCTTTAGTGTAGGAGCAATCGCTAGACGTTCGCAATTTCGGTGTTGAATTTTGGCCAGATTGAGCAGGAGAGGCTGTGTACGTTGGAAGTTTTAGTAGGCTAAACAAGTTCAGAGCCCAAGTGTTTGTGGTTCGTTTGAGAGGTTACCAGTGGGAGATGAGGACCAGCAAGAGCTTTCAGGGCTGGCACCTTTAGTGTAGGAGCAATCCCTGGACGTTCACAATTTCGGTGTTGAGCTCTGGCCAGATTGAGCAGGAGAGGCTGTGTACGTTGGAAGTTTTAGCAGCCTAAACAAGTTCAGAGCCCAAGTGTTTGTGGTTCGTTTGAGAGGTTACCAGTGGGAGATGAGGACCAGCAAGAGCTTTCAGGGCTGGCACCTTTAGTGTAGGAGCAATCCCTGGACGTTCACAATTTCGGTGTTGAATTTTGGCCAGATTGAGCAGGAGAGGCTGTGTACGTTGGAAGTTTTAGTAGGCTAAACAAGTTCAGAGCCCAAGTGTTTGTGGTTCGTTTGAGAGGTTACCAGTGGGAGATGAGGACCAGCAAGAGCTTTCAGGGCTGGCACCTTTAGTGTAGGAGCAATCCCTGGACGTTCGCAATTTCGGTGTTGAGCTCTGGCCAGATTGAGCAGGAGAGGCTGTGTACGTTGCAAGTTTTAGTAGGCTAAACAAGTTCAGAGCCCAAGTGTTTGTGGTTCGTTTGAGAGGTTACCAGTGGGAGATGAGGACCAGCAAGAGCTTTCAGGGCTGGCACCTTTAGTGTAAGAGCAATCGCTGGACGTTCACAATTTCGGTGTTGAGCTCTGGCCAGATTGAGCAGGAGAGGCTGTGTACGTTGGAAGTTTTAGTAGGCTAAACAAGTTCAGAGCCCAAGTGTTTGTGGTTCGTTTGAGAGGTTACCAGTGGGAGATGAGGACCAGCAAGAGCTTTCAGGGCTGGCACCTTTAGTGTAGGAGCAATCGCTGGACGTTTGCAATGTCGGTGTTGAGCTCTGGCCAGATTGAGCAGGAGAGGCTGTGTACGTTGGAAGTTTTAGTAGGCTAAACAAGTTCAGAGCCCAAGTGTTTGTGGTTCGTTTGAGAGGTTACCAGTGGGAGATGAGGACCAGCAAGAGCTTTCAGGGCTGGCACCTTTAGTGTAGGAGCAATCCCTGGACGTTCGCAATTTCGGTGTTGAGCTCTGGCCAGATTGAGCAGGAGAGGCTGTGTACGTTGGAAGTTTTAGTAGGCTAAACAAGTTCAGAGCCCAAGTGTTTGTGGTTCGTTTGAGAGGTTACCAGTGGGAGATGAGGACCAGCAAGAGCTTTCAGGGCTGGCACCTTTAGTGTAGGAGCAATCCCTGGACGTTCGCAATTTCGGTGTTGAGCTCTGGCCAGATTGAGCAGGAGAGGCTGTGTACGTTGGAAGTTTTAGCAGCCTAAACAAGTTCAGAGCCCAAGTGTTTGTGGTTCGTTTGAGAGGTTACCAGTGGGAGATGAGGACCAGCAAGAGCTTTCAGGGCTGGCACCTTTAGTGTAGGAGCAATCCCTGGACGTTCACAATTTCGGTGTTGAATTTTGGCCAGATTGAGCAGGAGAGGCTGTGTACGTTGGAAGTTTTAGTAGGCTAAACAAGTTCAGAGCCCAAGTGTTTGTGGTTCGTTTGAGAGGTTACCAGTGGGAGATGAGGACCAGCAAGAGCTTTCAGGGCTGGCACCTTTAGTGTAGGAGCAATCCCTGGACGTTCGCAATTTCGGTGTTGAGCTCTGGCCAGATTGAGCAGGAGAGGCTGTGTACGTTGCAAGTTTTAGTAGGCTAAACAAGTTCAGAGCCCAAGTGTTTGTGGTTCGTTTGAGAGGTTACCAGTGGGAGATGAGGACCAGCAAGAGCTTTCAGGGCTGGCACCTTTAGTGTAAGAGCAATCGCTGGACGTTCACAATTTCGGTGTTGAGCTCTGGCCAGATTGAGCAGGAGAGGCTGTGTACGTTGGAAGTTTTAGTAGGCTAAACAAGTTCAGAGCCCAAGTGTTTGTGGTTCGTTTGAGAGGTTACCAGTGGGAGATGAGGACCAGCAAGAGCTTTCAGGGCTGGCACCTTTAGTGTAGGAGCAATCGCTGGACGTTCGCAATGTCGGTGTTGAGCTCTGGCCAGATTGAGCAGGAGAGGCTGTGTACGTTGGAAGTTTTAGCAGCCTAAACAAGTTCAGAGCCCAAGTGTTTGTGGTTCGTTTGAGAGGTTACCAGTGGGAGATGAGGACCAGCAAGAGCTTTCAGGGCTGGCACCTTTAGTGTAGGAGCAATCCCTGGACGTTCGCAATTTCGGTGTTGAGCTCTGGCCAGATTGAGCAGGAGAGGGAGTGTACGTTGGAAGTTTTAGTAGGCTAAACAAGTTCAGAGCCCAAGTGTTTGTGGTTCGTTTGAGAGGTTACCAGTGGGAGATGAGGACCAGCAAGAGCTTTCAGGGCTGGCACCTTTAGTGTAAGAACAATCGCTGGACGTTCACAATTTCGGTGTTGAGCTCTGGCCAGATTGAGCAGGAGAGGCTGTGTACGTTGGAAGTTTTAGCAGCCTAAACAAGTTCAGAGCCCAAGTGTTTGTGGTTCGTTTGAGAGGTTACCAGTGGGAGATGAGGACCAGCAAGAGCTTTCAGGGCTGGCACCTTTAGTGTAGGAGCAATCCCTGGACGTTCTCACTTTCGGTGTTGAATTTTGGCCAGATTGAGCAGGAGAGGCTGTGTACGTTGGAAGTTTTAGTAGGCTAAACAAGTTCAGAGCCCAAGTGTTTGTGGTTCGTTTGAGAGGTTACCAGTGGGAGATGAGGAGCAGCAAGAGCTTTCAGGGCTGGCACCTTTAGTGTAGGAGCAAGCGCTGGACGTTCGCAATTTCGGTGTTGAATTTTGGCCAGATTGAGCAGGAGAGGCTGTGTACGTTGGAAGTTTTAGTAGGCTAAACAAGTTCAGAGCCCAAGTGTTTGTGGTTCGTTTGAGAGGTTACCAGTGGGAGATGAGGACCAGCAAGAGCTTTCAGGGCTGGCACCTTTAGTGTAGGAGCAATCGCTGGACGTTCGCAATTTCGGTGTTGAGCTCTGGCCAGATTGAGCAGGAGAGGCTGTGTACGTTGGAAGTTTTAGTAGGCTAAACAAGTTCAGAGCCCAAGTGTTTGTGGTTCGTTTGAGAGGTTACCAGTGGGAGATGAGGACCAGCAAGAGCTTTCAGGGCTGGCACCTTTAGTGTAGGAGCAAGCGCTGGACGTTCGCAATTTCGGTGTTGAGCTCTGGCCAGATTGAGCAGGAGAGGCTGTGTACGTTGGAAGTTTTAGTAGGCTAAACAAGTTCAGAGCCCAAGTGTTTGTGGTTCGTTTGATAGGTTACCAGTGGGAGATGAGGACCAGCAAGAGCTTTCAGGGCTGGCACCTTTAGTGTAGGAGCAATCCCTGGACGTTCGCAATTTCGGTGTTGAATTTTGGCCAGATTGAGCAGGAGAGGCTGTGTACGTTGGAAGTTTTAGCAGCCTAAACAAGTTCAGAGCCCAAGTGTTTGTGGTTCGTTTGAGAGGTTACCAGTGGGAGATGAGGACCAGCAAGAGCTTTCAGGGCTGGCACCTTTAGTGTAGGAGCAATCCCTGGACGTTCACAATTTCGGTGTTGAATTTTGGCCAGATTGAGCAGGAGAGGCTGTGTACGTTGGAAGTTTTAGTAGGCTAAACAAGTTCAGAGCCCAAGTGTTTGTGGTTCGTTTGAGAGGTTACCAGTGGGAGATGAGGACCAGCAAGAGCTTTCAGGGCTGGCGCCTTTAGTGTAGGAGCAATCACTGGACGTTCGCAATTTCGGTGTTGAGCTCTGGCCAGATTGAGCAGGAGAGGCTGTGTACGTTGGAAGTTTTAGTAGGCTAAACAAGTTCAGAGCCCAAGTGTTTGTGGTTCGTTTGAGAGGTTACCAGTGGGAGATGAGGACCAGCAAGAGCTTTCAGGGCTGGCACCTTTAGTGTAGGAGCAATCGCTGGACGTTCGGAATTTCGGTGTTGAGCTCTGGCCAGATTGAGCAGGAGAGGCTGTGTACGTTGGAAGTTTTAATAGGCTAAACAAGTTCAGAGCCCAAGTGTTTGTGGTTCGTTTGAGAGGTTACCAGTGGGAGATGAGGACCAGCAAGAGCTTTCAGGGCTGGCACCTTTAGTGTAAGAGCAATCGCTGGACGTTCGCAATTTCGGTGTTGAGCTCTGGCCAGATTGAGCAGGAGAGGCTGTGTACGTTGGAAGTTTTAGTAGGCTAAACAAGTTCAGAGCCCAAGTGTTTGTGGTTCGTTTGAGAGGTTACCAGTGGGAGATGAGGACCAGCAAGACCTTTCAGGGCTGGCACCTTTAGTGTAGGAGCAATCCCTGGACGTTCACAATTTCGGTGTTGAATTTTGGCCAGATTGAGCAGGAGAGGCTGTGTACGTTGGAAGTTTTAGCAGCCTAAACAAGTTCAGAGCCAAGTGTTTGTGGTTCGTTTGAGAGGTTACCAGTGGGAGATGAGGACCAGCAAGAGGTTTCAGGGCTGGCGCCTTTAGTGTAGGAGCAATCCCTGGACGTTCGCAATTTCGGTGTTGAATTTTGGCCAGATTGAGCAGGAGAGGCTGTGTACGTTGGAAGTTTTAGTAGGCTAAACAAGTTCAGAGCCCAAGTGTTTGTGGTTCGTTTGAGAGGTTACTAGTGGGAGATGAGGACCAGCAAGAGCTTTCAGGGCTGGCACCTTTAGTGTAGGAGCAATCCCTGGACGTTCGCAATTTCGGTGTTGAGCTCTGGCCAGATTGAGCAGGAGAGGGAGTGTACGTTGGAAGTTTTAGTAGGCTAAACAAGTTCAGAGCCCAAGTGTTTGTGGTTCGTTTGAGAGGTTACCAGTGGGAGATGAGGACCAGCAAGAGCTTTCAGGGCTGGCACCTTTAGTGTAAGAGCAATCGCTGGACGTTCACAATTTCGGTGTTGAGCTCTGGCCAGATTGAGCAGGAGAGGCTGTGTACGTTGGAAGTTTTAGTAGGCTAAACAAGTTCAGAGCCCAAGTGTTTGTGGTTCGTTTGAGAGGTTACCAGTGGGAGATGAGGACCAGCAAGAGCTTTCAGGGCTGGCACCTTTAGTGTAGGAGCAATCCCTGGACGTTCACAATTTCGGTGTTGAATTTTGGCCAGATTGAGCAGGAGAGGCTGTGTACGTTGGAAGTTTTAGTAGGCTAAACAAGTTCAGAGCCCAAGTGTTTGTGGTTCGTTTGAGAGGTTACCAGTGGGAGATGAGGACCAGCAAGAGCTTTCAGGGCTGGCACCTTTAGTGTAGCAGCAATCCCTGGACGTTCGCAATGTCGGTGTTGAGCTCTGGCCAGATTGAGCAGGAGAGGCTGTGTACGTTGCAAGGTTTAGTAGGCTAAACAAGTTCAGAGCCCAAGTGTTTGTGGTTCGTTTGAGAGGTTACCAGTGGGAGATGAGGACCAGCAAGAGCTTTCAGGGCTGGCACCTTTAGTGTAGGAGCAATCGCTAGACGTTCGCAATTTCGGTGTTGAATTTTGGCCAGATTGAGCAGGAGAGGCTGTGTACGTTGGAAGTTTTAGTAGGCTAAACAAGTTCAGAGCCCAAGTGTTTGTGGTTCGTTTGAGAGGTTACCAGTGGGAGATGAGGACCAGCAAGAGCTTTCAGGGCTGGCACCTTTAGTGTAGGAGCAATCCCTGGACGTTCACAATTTCGGTGTTGAGCTCTGGCCAGATTGAGCAGGAGAGGCTGTGTACGTTGGAAGTTTTAGCAGCCTAAACAAGTTCAGAGCCCAAGTGTTTGTGGTTCGTTTGAGAGGTTACCAGTGGGAGATGAGGACCAGCAAGAGCTTTCAGGGCTGGCACCTTTAGTGTAGGAGCAATCCCTGGACGTTCACAATTTCGGTGTTGAATTTTGGCCAGATTGAGCAGGAGAGGCTGTGTACGTTGGAAGTTTTAGTAGGCTAAACAAGTTCAGAGCCCAAGTGTTTGTGGTTCGTTTGAGAGGTTACCAGTGGGAGATGAGGACCAGCAAGAGCTTTCAGGGCTGGCGCCTTTAGTGTAGGAGCAATCCCTGGACGTTCGCAATTTCGGTGTTGAGCTCTGGCCAGATTGAGCAGGAGAGGCTGTGTACGTTGCAAGTTTTAGTAGGCTAAACAAGTTCAGAGCCCAAGTGTTTGTGGTTCGTTTGAGAGGTTACCAGTGGGAGATGAGGACCAGCAAGAGCTTTCAGGGCTGGCACCTTTAGTGTAAGAGCAATCGCTGGACGTTCACAATTTCGGTGTTGAGCTCTGGCCAGATTGAGCAGGAGAGGCTGTGTACGTTGGAAGTTTTAGTAGGCTAAACAAGTTCAGAGCCCAAGTGTTTGTGGTTCGTTTGAGAGGTTACCAGTGGGAGATGAGGACCAGCAAGAGCTTTCAGGGCTGGCACCTTTAGTGTAGGAGCAATCGCTGGACGTTTGCAATGTCGGTGTTGAGCTCTGGCCAGATTGAGCAGGAGAGGCTGTGTACGTTGGAAGTTTTAGTAGGCTAAACAAGTTCAGAGCCCAAGTGTTTGTGGTTCGTTTGAGAGGTTACCAGTGGGAGATGAGGACCAGCAAGAGCTTTCAGGGCTGGCACCTTTAGTGTAGGAGCAATCCCTGGACGTTCGCAATTTCGGTGTTGAGCTCTGGCCAGATTGAGCAGGAGAGGCTGTGTACGTTGGAAGTTTTAGTAGGCTAAACAAGTTCAGAGCCCAAGTGTTTGTGGTTCGTTTGAGAGGTTACCAGTGGGAGATGAGGACCAGCAAGAGCTTTCAGGGCTGGCACCTTTAGTGTAGGAGCAATCCCTGGACGTTCGCAATTTCGGTGTTGAGCTCTGGCCAGATTGAGCAGGAGAGGCTGTGTACGTTGGAAGTTTTAGCAGCCTAAACAAGTTCAGAGCCCAAGTGTTTGTGGTTCGTTTGAGAGGTTACCAGTGGGAGATGAGGACCAGCAAGAGCTTTCAGGGCTGGCACCTTTAGTGTAGGAGCAATCCCTGGACGTTCACAATTTCGGTGTTGAATTTTGGCCAGATTGAGCAGGAGAGGCTGTGTACGTTGGAAGTTTTAGTAGGCTAAACAAGTTCAGAGCCCAAGTGTTTGTGGTTCGTTTGAGAGGTTACCAGTGGGAGATGAGGACCAGCAAGAGCTTTCAGGGCTGGCACCTTTAGTGTAGGAGCAATCCCTGGACGTTCGCAATTTCGGTGTTGAGCTCTGGCCAGATTGAGCAGGAGAGGCTGTGTACGTTGCAAGTTTTAGTAGGCTAAACAAGTTCAGAGCCCAAGTGTTTGTGGTTCGTTTGAGAGGTTACCAGTGGGAGATGAGGACCAGCAAGAGCTTTCAGGGCTGGCACCTTTAGTGTAAGAGCAATCGCTGGACGTTCACAATTTCGGTGTTGAGCTCTGGCCAGATTGAGCAGGAGAGGCTGTGTACGTTGGAAGTTTTAGTAGGCTAAACAAGTTCAGAGCCCAAGTGTTTGTGGTTCGTTTGAGAGGTTACCAGTGGGAGATGAGGACCAGCAAGAGCTTTCAGGGCTGGCACCTTTAGTGTAGGAGCAATCGCTGGACGTTCGCAATGTCGGTGTTGAGCTCTGGCCAGATTGAGCAGGAGAGGCTGTGTACGTTGGAAGTTTTAGCAGCCTAAACAAGTTCAGAGCCCAAGTGTTTGTGGTTCGTTTGAGAGGTTACCAGTGGGAGATGAGGACCAGCAAGAGCTTTCAGGGCTGGCACCTTTAGTGTAGGAGCAATCCCTGGACGTTCGCAATTTCGGTGTTGAGCTCTGGCCAGATTGAGCAGGAGAGGGAGTGTACGTTGGAAGTTTTAGTAGGCTAAACAAGTTCAGAGCCCAAGTGTTTGTGGTTCGTTTGAGAGGTTACCAGTGGGAGATGAGGACCAGCAAGAGCTTTCAGGGCTGGCACCTTTAGTGTAAGAACAATCGCTGGACGTTCACAATTTCGGTGTTGAGCTCTGGCCAGATTGAGCAGGAGAGGCTGTGTACGTTGGAAGTTTTAGTAGGCTAAACAAGTTCAGAGCCCAAGTGTTTGTGGTTCCTTTGAGAGGTTACCAGTGGGAGATGAGGACCAGCAAGAGCTTTCAGGGCTGGCACCTTTAGTGTAGGAGCAATCGCTGGACGTTCGCAATGTCGGTGTTGAGCTCTGGCCAGATTGAGCAGGAGAGGCTGTGTACGTTGGAAGTTTTAGTAGGCTAAACAAGTTCAGAGCCCAAGTGTTTGTGGTTCGTTTGAGAGGTTACCAGTGGGAGATGAGGACCAGCAAGAGCTTTCAGGGCTGGCACCTTTAGTGTAGGAGCAATCCCTGGACGTTCACAATTTCGGTGTTGAATTTTGGCCAGATTGAGCAGGAGAGACTGTGTACGTTGGAAGTTTTAGTAGGCTAAACAAGTTCAGAGCCCAAGTGTTTGTGGTTCGTTTGAGAGGTTACTAGTGGGAGATGAGGACCAGCAAGAGCTTTCAGGGCTGGCACTATTAGTGTAGGAGCAATCGCTGGACGTTCGCAATTTCGGTGTTGAATTTTGGCCAGATTGAGCAGGAGAGGCTGTGTACGTTGGAAGTTTTAGTAGGCTAAACAAGTTCAGAGCCCAAGTGTTTGTGGTTCGTTTGAGAGGTTACCAGTGGGAGATGAGGACCAGCAAGAGCTTTCAGGGCTGGCACCTTTAGTGTAGGAGCAATTGCTGGACGTTCGCAATTTCGGTGTTGAGCTCTGGCCAGATTGAGCAGGAGAGGCTGTGTACGTTGGAAGTTTTAGCAGCCTAAACAAGTTCAGAGCCCAAGTGTTTGTGGTTCGTTTGAGAGGTTACCAGTGGGAGATGAGGACCAGCAAGAGCTTTCAGGGCTGGCACCTTTAGTGTAGGAGCAATCGCTATACATTCGCAATTTCGGTGTTGAGCTCTGGCCAGATTGAGCAGGAGAGGCTGTGTACGTTGGAAGTTTTAATAGGCTAAACAAGTTCAGAGCCCAAGTGTTTGTGGTTCGTTTGAGAGGTTACCAGTGGGAGATGAGGACCAGCAAGAGCTTTCAGGGCTGGCACCTTTAGTGTAGGAGCAAGCGCTGGACGTTCGCAATTTCGGTGTTGAGCTCTGGCCAGATTGAGCAGGGAGAGGGAGTGTACGTTGGAAGTTTTAGTAGGCTAAACAAGTTCAGAGCCCAAGTGTTTGTGGTTCGTTTGAGAGGTTACCAGTGGGAGATGAGGACCAGCAAGAGCTTTCAGGGCTGGCACCTTTACTGTAGGAGCAATCGCTGGACGTTCGCAATTTCGGTGTTGAATTTTGGCCAGATTGAGCAGGAGAGGCTGTGTACGTTGGAAGTTTTAGTAGGCTAAACAAGTTCAGAGGCCAAGTGTTTGTGGTTCGTTTGAGAGGTTACCAGTGGGAGATGAGGACCAGCAAGAGCTTTCAGGGCTGGCACCTTTAGTGTAGGAGCAATCGCTGACGTTCGCAATTTTGGTGTTGAGCTCTGGCCAGATTGAGCAGGAGAGGCTGTGTACGTTGGAAGTTTTAGTAGGCTAAACAAGTTCAGAGCCCAAGTGTTTGTGGTTCGTTTGAGAGGTTACCAGTGGGAGATGAGGACCAGCAAGAGCTTTCAGGGCTGGCACCTTTAGTGTAGGAGCAATCCCTGGACGTTCACAATTTCGGTGTTGAATTTTGGCCAGATTGAGCAGGAGAGGCTGTGTACGTTGGAAGTTTTAGTAGGCTAAACAAGTTCAGAGCCCAAGTGTTTGTGGTTCGTTTGAGAGGTTACCAGTGGGAGATGAGGACCAGCAAGAGCTTTCAGGGCTGGCACCTTTAGTGTAGGAGCAATCGCTGGACGTTCGCAATTTCGGTGTTGAGCTCTGGCCAGATTGAGCAGGAGAGGCTGTGTACGTTGCAAGTTTTAGTAGGCTAAACAAGTTCAGAGCCCAAGTGTTTGTGGTTCGTTTGAGAGGTTACCAGTGGAGATGAGGACCAGCAAGAGCTTTCAGGGCTGGCACCTTTAGTGTAAGAGCAATCGCTGGACGTTCGCAATGTCGGTGTTGAGCTCTGGCCAGATTGAGCAGGAGAGGCTGTGTACGTTGGAAGTTTTAGTAGGCTAAACAAGTTCAGAGCCCAAGTGTTTGTGGTTCGTTTGAGAGGTTACCAGTGGGAGATGAGGACCAGCAAGAGCTTTCAGGGCTGGCACCTTTAGTGTAGGAGCAATCGCTGACGTTCGCAATGTCGGTGTTGAGCTCTGGCCAGATTGAGCAGGAGAGGCTGTGTACGTTGGAAGTTTTAGTAGGCTAAACAAGTTCAGAGCCCAAGTGTTTGTGGTTCGTTTGAGAGGTTACCAGTGGGAGATGAGGACCAGCAAGAGCTTTCAGGGCTGGCACCTTTAGTGTAGGAGCAATCGCTGGACGTTCGCAATGTCGGGTGTTGAGCTCTGGCCAGATTGAGCAGGAGAGGCTGTGTACGTTGGAAGTTTTAGTAGGCTAAACAAGTTCAGAGTCCCAAGTGTTTGTGGTTCGTTTGAGAGGGTTACCAGTGGAGATGAGGACCAGCAAGAGCTTTCAGGGCTGGCACCTTTAGTGTAGGAGCAATCCCTGGACGTTCGCAATTTCGGTGTTGAGCTCTGGCCAGATTGAGCAGGAGAGGCTGTGTACGTTGGAAGTTTTAGCAGCCTAAACAAGTTCAGAGCCCAAGTGTTTGTGGTTCGTTTGAGAGGTTACCAGTGGGAGATGAGGACCAGCAAGAGCTTTCAGGGCTGGCACCTTTAGTGTAGGAGCAATCGCTGGACGTTCGCAATTTCGGTGTTGAGCTCTGGCCAGATTGAGCAGGAGAGGGAGTGTACGTTGGAAGTTTTAGTAGGCTAAACAAGTTCAGAGCCAAGTGTTTGTGGTTCGTTTGAGAGGTTACCAGTGGGAGATGAGGACCAGCAAGAGCTTTCAGGGCTGGCACCTTTAGTGTAAGAACAATCGCTGGACGTTCACAATTTCGGTGTTGAGCTCTGGCCAGATTGAGCAGGAGAGGCTGTGTACGTTGGAAGTTTTAGTAGGCTAAACAAGTTCAGAGGCCAAGTGTTTGTGGTTCGTTTGAGAGGTTACCAGTGGGAGATGAGGACCAGCAAGAGCTTTCAGGGCTGGCACCTTTAGTGTAGGAGCAATCGCTGGACGTTCGCAATTTCGGTGTTGAATTTTGGCCAGATTGAGCAGGAGAGGCTGTGTACGTTGGAAGTTTTAGTAGGCTAAACAAGTTCAGAGCCCAAGTGTTTGTGGTTCGTTTGAGAGGTTACCAGTGGGAGATGAGGACCAGCAAGAGCTTTCAGGGCTGGCACCTTTAGTGTAGGAGCAATCCCTGGACGTTCACAATTTCGGTGTTGAATTTTGGCCAGATTGAGCAGGAGAGGCTGTGTACGTTGGAAGTTTTAGTAGGCTAAACAAGTTCAGAGCCCAAGTGTTTGTGGTTCGTTTGAGAGGTTACCAGTGGGAGATGAGGACCAGCATAGAGCTTTCAGGGCTGCACCTTTAGTGTAGGAGCAATCGCTGGACGTTCGCAATTTCGGTGTTGAGCTCTGGCCAGATTGAGCAGGAGAGGCTGTGTACGTTGCAAGTTTTAGTAGGCTAAACAAGTTCAGAGCCCAAGTGTTTGTGGTTCGTTTGAGAGGTTACCAGTGGGAGATGAGGACCAGCAAGAGCTTTCAGGGCTGGCACCTTTAGTGTAAGAGCAATCGCTGGACGTTCGCAATTTCGGTGTTGAGCTCTGGCCAGATTGAGCAGGAGAGGCTGTGTACGTTGGAAGTTTTAGTAGGCTAAACAAGTTCAGAGCCCAAGTGTTTGTGGTTCGTTTGAGAGGTTACCAGTGGGAGATGAGGACCAGCAAGAGCTTTCAGGGCTGGCACCTTTAGTGTAGGAGCAATCGCTGGACGTTCGCAATGTCGGTGTTGAGCTCTGGCCAGATTGAGCAGGAGAGGCTGTGTACGTTGGAAGTTTTAGTAGGCTAAACAAGTTCAGAGCCCAAGTGTTTGTGGTTCGTTTGAGAGGTTACCAGTGGGAGATGAGGACCAGCAAGAGCTTTCAGGGCTGGCACCTTTAGTGTAGGAGCAATCGCTGGACGTTCGCAATGTCGGTGTTGAGCTCTGGCCAGATTGAGCAGGAGAGGCTGTGTACGTTGGAAGTTTTAGTAGGCTAAACAAGTTCAGAGCCCAAGTGTTTGTGGTTCGTTTGAGAGGTTACCAGTGGGAGATGAGGACTCAGCAAGAGCTTTCAGGGCTGGCACCTTTAGTGTAGGAGCAATCCCTGGACGTTCGCAATTTCGGTGTTGAGCTCTGGCCAGATTGAGCAGGAGAGGCTGTGTACGTTGGAAGTTTTAGCAGCCTAAACAAGTTCAGAGCCCAAAGTGTTTGTGGTTCGTTTGAGAGGTTACCAGTGGGAGATGAGGACCAGCAAGAGCTTTCAGGGCTGGCACCTTTAGTGTAGGAGCAATCGCTGGACGTTCGCAATTTCGGTGTTGAGCTCTGGCCAGATTGAGCAGGAGAGGGAGTGTACGTTGGAAGTTTTAGTAGGCTAAACAAGTTCAGAGCCCAAGTGTTTGTGGTTCGTTTGAGAGGTTACCAGTGGAGATGAGGACCAGCAAGAGCTTTCAGGGCTGGCACCTTTAGTGTAAGAACAATCGCTGGACGTTCACAATTTCGGTGTTGAGCTCTGGCCAGATTGAGCAGGAGAGGCTGTGTACGTTGGAAGTTTTAGTAGGCTAAACAAGTTCAGAGGCCAAGTGTTTGTGGTTCGTTTGAGAGGTTACCAGTGGGAGATGAGGACCAGCAAGAGCTTTCAGGGCTGGCACCTTTAGTGTAGGAGCAATCGCTGGACGTTCGCAATGTCGGTGTTGAGCTCTGGCCAGATTGAGCAGGAGAGGCTGTGTACGTTGGAAGTTTTAGTAGGCTAAACAAGTTCAGAGCCCAAGTGTTTGTGGTTCGTTTGAGAGGTTACCAGTGGGAGATGAGGACCAGCAAGAGCTTTCAGGGCTGGCACCTTTAGTGTAGGAGCAATCCCTGGACGTTCACAATTTCGGTGTTGAATTTTGGCCAGATTGAGCAGGAGAGGCTGTGTACGTTGGAAGTTTTAGTAGGCTAAACAAGTTCAGAGCCCAAGTGTTTGTGGTTCGTTTGAGAGGTTACTAGTGGGAGATGAGGACCAGCAAGAGCTTTCAGGGCTGGCACTATTAGTGTAGGAGCAATCGCTGGACGTTCGCAATTTCGGTGTTGAATTTTGGCCAGATTGAGCAGGAGAGGCTGTGTACGTTGGAAGTTTTAGTAGGCTAAACAAGTTCAGAGCCCAAGTGTTTGTGGTTCGTTTGAGAGGTTACCAGTGGGAGATGAGGACCAGCAAGAGCTTTCAGGGCTGGCACCTTTAGTGTAGGAGCAATTGCTGGACGTTCGCAATTTCGGTGTTGAGCTCTGGCCAGATTGAGCAGGAGAGGCTGTGTACGTTGGAAGTTTTAGCAGCCTAAACAAGTTCAGAGCCCAAGTGTTTGTGGTTCGTTTGAGAGGTTACCAGTGGGAGATGAGGACCAGCAAGAGCTTTCAGGGCTGGCACCTTTAGTGTAGGAGCAATCGCTATACATTCGCAATTTCGGTGTTGAGCTCTGGCCAGATTGAGCAGGAGAGGCTGTGTACGTTGGAAGTTTTAATAGGCTAAACAAGTTCAGAGCCCAAGTGTTTGTGGTTCGTTTGAGAGGTTACCAGTGGGAGATGAGGACCAGCAAGAGCTTTCAGGGCAGGCACCTTTAGTGTAGGAGCAATCCCTGGACGTTCGCAATTTCGGAGTTGAGCTCTGGCCAGATTGAGCAGGAGAGGCTGTGTACGTTGGAAGTTTTAGTAGGCTAAACAAGTTCAGAGCCCGAGTGTTTGTGGTTCGTTTGAGAGGTTACCAGTGGGAGATGAGGACCAGCAAGAGCTTTCAGGGCTGGCACC
Source organism: Gavia stellata (assembly GCF_030936135.1). Taxonomy (NCBI): domain Eukaryota; kingdom Metazoa; phylum Chordata; class Aves; order Gaviiformes; family Gaviidae; genus Gavia; species Gavia stellata. The sequence continues at coordinate 87,937 of NW_026777125.1, forward strand.
TTTAGTGTAGGAGCAATCGCTGGACGTTCGCAAATTCGGTGTTGAATTTTGGCCAGATTGAGCAGGAGAGGCTGTGTACATTGGAAGTTTTAATAGGCTAAACAAGTTCAGAGCCCAAGTGTTTGTGGTTCGTTTGAGAGGTTACCAGTGGGAGATGAGGACCAGCAAGAGCTTTCAGGGCTGGCACCTTTAGTGTAGGAGCAAGCGCTGGACGTTCGCAATTTCGGTGTTGAGCTCTGGCCAGATTGAGCAGAGAGGGAGTGTACGTTGGAAGTTTTAGTAGGCTAAACAAGTTCAGAGGCCAAGTGTTTGTGGTTCGTTTGAGAGGTTACCAGTGGGAGATGAGGACCAGCAAGAGCTTTCAGGGCTGGCACCTTTACTGTAGAGCAATCGCTGGACGTTCGCAATTTCGGTGTTGAATTTTGGCCAGATTGAGCAGGAGAGGCTGTGTACGTTGGAAGTTTTAGTAGGCTAAACAAGTTCAGAGCCCAAGTGTTTGTGGTTCGTTTGAGAGGTTACCAGTGGGAGATGAGGACCAGCAAGAGCTTTCAGGGCTGGCACCTTTAGTGTAGGAGCAATCGCTGGACGTTCGCAATTTCGGTGTTGAGCTCTGGCCAGATTGAGCAGGAGAGGCTGTGTACGTTGCAAGTTTTAGTAGGCTAAACAAGTTCAGAGCCCAAGTGTTTGTGGTTCGTTTGAGAGGTTACCAGTGGGAGATGAGGACCAGCAAGAGCTTTCAGGGCTGGCACCTTTAGTGTAAGAGCAATCGCTGGACGTTCACAATTTCGGTGTTGAGCTCTGGCCAGATTGAGCAGGAGAGGCTGTGTACGTTGGAAGTTTTAGTAGGCTAAACAAGTTCAGAGCCCAAGTGTTTGTGGTTCGTTTGAGAGGTTACCAGTGGGAGATGAGGACCAGCAAGAGCTTTCAGGGCTGGCACCTTTAGTGTAGGAGCAATCGCTGGACGTTCGCAATGTCGGTGTTGAGCTCTGGCCAGATTGAGCAGGAGAGGCTGTGTACGTTGGAAGTTTTAGTAGGCTAAACAAGTTCAGAGCCCAAGTGTTTGTGGTTCGTTTGAGAGGTTACCAGTGGGAGAATGAGGACCAGCAAGAGCTTTCAGGGCTGGCACCTTTAGTGTAGGAGCAATCCCTGGACGTTCGCAATTTCGGTGTTGAGCTCTGGCCAGATTGAGCAGGAGAGGCTGTGTACGTTGGAAGTTTTAGTAGGCTAAACAAGTTCAGAGCCCAAGTGTTTGTGGTTCGTTTGAGAGGTTACCAGTGGGAGATGAGGACCAGCAAGAGCTTTCAGGGCTGGCACCTTTAGTGTAGGAGCAATCCCTGGACGTTCGCAATTTCGGTGTTGAGCTCTGGCCAGATTGAGCAGGAGAGGCTGTGTACGTTGGAAGTTTTAGCAGCCTAAACAAGTTCAGAGCCCAAGTGTTTGTGGTTCGTTTGAGAGGTTACCAGTGGGAGATGAGGACCAGCAAGAGCTTTCAGGGCTGGCACCTTTAGTGTAGGAGCAATCCCTGGACGTTCACAATTTCGGTGTTGAATTTTGGCCAGATTGAGCAGGAGAGGCTGTGTACGTTGGAAGTTTTAGTAGGCGAAACAAGTTCAGAGCCCAAGTGTTTGTGGTTCGTTTGAGAGGTTACCAGTGGGAGATGAGGACCAGCAAGAGCTTTCAGGGCTGGCACCTTTAGTGTAGGAGCAATCCCTGGACGTTCGCAATTTCGGTGTTGAGCTCTGGCCAGATTGAGCAGGAGAGGCTGTGTACGTTGCAAGTTTTAGTAGGCTAAACAAGTTCAGAGCCCAAGTGTTTGTGGTTCGTTTGAGAGGTTACCAGTGGGAGATGAGGACCAGCAAGAGCTTTCAGGGCTGGCACCTTTAGTGTAGGAGCAATCCCTGGACGTTCGCAATTTCGGTGTTGAGCTCTGGCCAGATTGAGCAGGAGAGGCTGTGTACGTTGGAAGTTTTAGTAGGCTAAACAAGTTCAGAGCCCAAGTGTTTGTGGTTCGTTTGAGAGGTTACCAGTGGGAGATGAGGACCAGCAAGAGCTTTCAGGGCTGGCACCTTTAGTGTAGGAGCAATCCCTGGACGTTCGCAATGTCGGTGTTGAGCTCTGGCCAGATTGAGCAGGAGAGGCTGTGTACGTTGGAAGTTTTAGCAGCCTAAACAAGTTCAGAGCCCAAGTGTTTGTGGTTCGTTTGAGAGGTTACCAGTGGGAGATGAGGACCAGCAAGAGCTTTCAGGGCTGGCACCTTTAGTGTAGGAGCAATCCCTGGACGTTCGCAATTTCGGTGTTGAGCTCTGGCCAGATTGAGCAGGAGAGGGAGTGTACGTTGGAAGTTTTAGTAGGCTAAACAAGTTCAGAGCCCAAGTGTTTGTGGTTCGTTTGAGAGGTTACCAGTGGGAGATGAGGACCAGCAAGAGCTTTCAGGGCTGGCACCTTTAGTGTAGGAGCAATCGCTGGACATTCGCAATTTCGGTGTTGAGCTCTGGCCAGATTGAGCAGGAGAGGCTGTGTACGTTGGAAGTTTTAGTAGGCTAAACAAGTTCAGAGCCCAAGTGTTTGTGGTTCGTTTGAGAGGTTACCAGTGGGAGATGAGGACCAGCAAGAGCTTTCAGGGCTGGCACCTTTAGTGTAGGAGCAATCGCTGGACGTTCGCAATGTCGGTGTTGAGCTCTGGCCAGATTGAGCAGGAGAGGCTGTGTACGTTGGAAGTTTTAGTAGGCTAAACAAGTTCAGAGCCCAAGTGTTTGTGGTTCGTTTGAGAGGTTACCAGTGGGAGATGAGGACCAGCAAGAGCTTTCAGGGCTGGCACCTTTAGTGTAGGAGCAATCCCTGGACGTTCACAATTTCGGTGTTGAATTTTGGCCAGATTGAGCAGGAGAGGCTGTGTACGTTGGAAGTTTTAGTAGGCTAAACAAGTTCAGAGCCCAAGTGTTTGTGGTTCGTTTGAGAGGTTACTAGTGGGAGATGAGGACCAGCAAGAGCTTTCAGGGCTGGCACTATTAGTGTAGGAGCAATCGCTGGACGTTCGCAATTTCGGTGTTGAATTTTGGCCAGATTGAGCAGGAGAGGCTGTGTACGTTGGAAGTTTTAGTAGGCTAAACAAGTTCAGAGCCCAAGTGTTTGTGGTTCGTTTGAGAGGTTACCAGTGGGAGATGAGGACCAGCAAGAGCTTTCAGGGCTGGCACCTTTAGTGTAGGAGCAATTGCTGGACGTTCGCAATTTCGGTGTTGAATTTTGGCCAGATTGAGCAGGAGAGGCTGTGTACGTTGGAAGTTTTAGCAGCCTAAACAAGATCAGAGCCCAAGTGTTTGTGGTTCGTTTGAGAGGTTACCAGTGGGAGATGAGGACCAGCAAGAGCTTTCAGGGCTGGCACCTTTAGTGTAGGAGCAATCGCTGGACATTCGCAATTTCGGTGTTGAGCTCTGGCCAGATTGAGCAGGAGAGGCTGTGTACGTTGGAAGTTTTAATAGGCTAAACAAGTTCAGAGCCCAAGTGTTTGTGGTTCGTTTGAGAGGTTACCAGTGGGAGATGAGGACCAGCAAGAGCTTTCAGGGCTGGCACCTTTAGTGTAGGAGCAATCGCTGGACGTTCACAATTTCGGTGTTGAGCTCTGGCCAGATTGAGCAGGAGAGGCTGTGTACGTTGGAAGTTTTAGTAGGCTAAACAAGTTCAGAGCCCGAGTGTTTGTGGTTCGTTTGAGAGGTTACCAGTGGGAGATGAGGACCAGCAAGAGCTTTCAGGGCTGGCACCTTTAGTGTAGGAGCAATCGCTGGACGTTCGCAAATTCGGTGTTGAATTTTGGCCAGATTGAGCAGGAGAGGCTGTGTACATTGGAAGTTTTAGTAGGCTAAACAAGTTCAGAGCCCAAGTGTTTGTGGTTCGTTTGAGAGGTTACCAGTGGGAGATGAGGACCAGCAAGAGCTTTCAGGGCTGGCACCTTTAGTGTAGGAGCAAGCGCTGGACGTTCGCAATTTCGGTGTTGAGCTCTGGCCAGATTGAGCAGGAGAGGGAGTGTACGTTGGAAGTTTTAGTAGGCTAAACAAGTTCAGAGCCCAAGTGTTTGTGGTTCGTTTGAGAGGTTACCAGTGGGAGATGAGGACCAGCAAGAGCTTTCAGGGCTGGCACCTTTAGTGTAAGAGCAATCGCTGGACGTTCACAATTTCGGTGTTGAGCTCTGGCCAGATTGAGCAGGAGAGGCTGTGTACGTTGGAAGTTTTAGTAGGCTAAACAAGTTCAGAGCCCAAGTGTTTGTGGTTCGTTTGAGAGGTTACCAGTGGGAGATGAGGACCAGCAAGAGCTTTCAGGGCTGGCACCTTTAGTGTAGGAGCAATCCCTGGACGTTCGCAATTTCGGTGTTGAGCTCTGGCCAGATTGAGCAGGAGAGGCTGTGTACGTTGCAAGGTTTAGTAGGCTCAACAAGTTCAGAGCCCAAGTGTTTGTGGTTCGTTTGAGAGGTTACCAGTGGGAGATGAGGACCAGCAAGAGCTTTCAGGGCTGGCACCTTTAGTGTAGGAGCAATCGCTGGACGTTCGCAATTTCGGTGTTGAATTTTGGCCAGATTGAGCAGGAGAGGCTGTGTACGTTGGAAGTTTTAGTAGGCTAAACAAGTTCAGAGCCCAAGTGTTTGTGGTTCGTTTGAGAGGTTACCAGTGGGAGATGAGGACCAGCAAGAGCTTTCAGGGCTGGCACCTTTAGTGTAGGAGCAATCGCTGGACGTTCGCAATTTCGGTGTTGAGCTCTGGCCAGATTGAGCAGGAGAGGCTGTGTACGTTA
>NW_026777126.1:0-54459 GCF_030936135.1 Gavia stellata
TGCACCTTTAGTGTAGGAGCAATGGCTGGACGTTCACAATTTCGGTTTTGAATTTTGGCCAGATTGAGCAGGAGAGGCTGTGTACGTCGAAGTTTTAGTAGGCTAAACAAGTTCAGAGCCCAAGTGTTTGTGGTTCATTTGAGAGGTTACCAGTGGGAGATGAGGACCAGCAAGAGCTTTCAGGGCTGGCACCTTTAGTGTAGGAGCAATGGCTGGACGTTCGCAATTCCGGTGTTGAGCTCTGGCCAGATTGAGCAGGCGAGGGAGTGTACGTTGGAAGTTTTAGTAGGCTAAACAAGTTCAGAGCCCAAGTGTTTGTGGTTCGTTTGAGAGGTTACCAGTGGGAGATGAGGACCAGCAAGAGCTTTCAGGGCTGGCACCTTTAGTGTAGGAGCAATCGCTGGACGTTCGCGATTCCGGTGTTGAGCTCTGGCCAGATTGAGCAGGCGAGGGAGTGTACGTTGGAAGTTTTAGCAGCTAAACAAGTTCCGAGCCCAAGTGTTTGTGGTTCGTTTGAGAGGTTACCAGTGGGAGATGAGGACCAGGAAGAGCTTTCAGGGCTGGCACCTTTAGTGTAGGAGCAATCCCTGGACGTTCGTGATGCCGGTGTTGAGCTCTGGCCAGATTGAGCAGGAGACTCTGTGTACGTTGGAAGTTTTAGTAGGCTAAACAAGTTCAGAGCCCAAGTGTTTGTGGTTCGTTTTCGAGGTTACCAGTGGGAGATGAGGACCAGCAAGAGCTTTCAGGGCTGGCACCTTTAGTGTAGGAGCAATCGCTGGACGTTCGCAATTCCGGTGTTGATTTTTAGCCAGGTTGAGCAGGAGAGGCTGTGTACGTTGGAAGTTTTAGTAGGCTAAACAAGTTCCGAGCCCAAGTGTTTGTGGTTCGTTTGAGAGGTTACCAGTGGGAGATGAGGACCAGCAAGAGCTTTCAGGGCTGGCACCTTTAGTGTAGGAGCAATCGCTGGACGTTCGCAATTTCGGTGTTGAGCTCTGGCCAGATTGAGCAGGCGAGGGAGTGTACGTTGGAAGTTTTAGCAGGCTAAACAAGTTCCGAGCCCAAGTGTTTGTGGTTCGTTTGAGAGGTTACCAGTGGGAGATGAGGACCAGGAAGAGCTTTCAGGGCTGGCACCTTTAGTGTAGGAGCAATCCCTGGACGTTCGTGATTCCGGTGTTGAGCTCTGGCCAGATTGAGCAGGAGAGGCTGTGTACGTTGGAAGTTTTAGTAGGCTAAACAAGTTCAGAGCCCAAGTGTTTGTGGTTCGTTTGAGAGGTTACCAGTGGGAGATGACGACCAGCAAGAGCTTTCAGGGCTGGCACCTTTAGTGTAGGAGCAATGGCTGGACGTTTGCAATTTCGGTGTTGAGCTCTGGCCAGATTGAGCAGGAGAGGCTGTGTACGTTGGAAGTTTTAGTAGGCTAAACAAGTTCAGAGCCCAAGTGTTTGTGGTTCGTTTGAGAGGTTACCAGTGGGAGATGAGGACCAGCAAGAGCTTTCAGGGCTGGCACCTTTAGTGTAGAAGCAATCGCTGGACGTTCGCAATTCCGGTGTTGAGCTCTGGCCAGATTGAGTAGGCGAGGGAGTGTACGTTGGAAGTTTTAGTAGGCTAAACAAGTTCCGAGCCCAAGTGTTTGTGGTTCGTTTGAGAGGTTACCAGTGGGAGATGAGGACCAGCAAGAGCTTTCAGGGCTGGCACCTTTAGTGTAGGAGCAATCGCTGGACGTTCGCTATTTCGGTGTTGAGCTCTGGCCAAATTGAGCAGGAGAGGCTGTGTACGTTGGAAGTTTTAGTAGGCTAAACAAGTTCAGAGCCCAAGTGTTTGTGGTTCGTTTGAGAGGTTACCAGTGGGAGATGAGGACCAGCAAGAGCTTTCAGGGCTGGCACCTTTAGTGTAGGAGAAATGGCTGGACGTTCACAATTTCGGTTTTGAATTTTGGCCAGATTGAGCAGGAGAGGCTGTGTACGTCGGAAGTTTTAGTAGGCTAAACAAGTTCAGAGCCCAAGTGTTTGTGGTTCGTTTGAGAGGTTACCAGTGGGAGATGAGGACCAGCAAGAGCTTTCAGGGCTGGCACCTTTAGTGTTGGAGCAATCGCTGGACGTTCGCGATTCCGGTGTTGAGCTCTGGCCAGATTGAGCAGGCGAGGGAGTGTACGTTGGAAGTTTTAGCAGGCTAAACAAGTTCCGAGCCCAAGTGTTTGTGGTTCGTTTGAGAGGTTACCAGTGGGAGATGAGGACCAGCAAGAGCTTTCAGGGCTGGCACCTTTAGTGTAGGAGCAATGGCTGGACGTTCACAATTTCGGTTTTGAATTTTGGCCAGATTGAGCAGGAGAGGCTGTGTACGTCGGAAGTTTTAGTAGGCTAAACAAGTTCAGAGCCCAAGTGTTTGTGGTTCATTTGAGAGGTTACCAGTGGGAGATGAGGACCAGCAAGAGCTTTCAGGGCTGGCACCTTTAGTGTAGGAGCAATGGCTGGACGTTCGCAATTCCGGTGTTGAGCTCTGGCCAGATTGAGCAGGCGAGGGAGTGTACGTTGGAAGTTTTAGTAGGCTAAACAAGTTCCGAGCCCAAGTGTTTGTGGTTCGTTTGAGAGGTTACCAGTGGGAGATGAGGACCAGCAAGAGCTTTCAGGGCTGGCACCTTTAGTGTAGGAGCAATCGCTGGACGTTCGCGATTCCGGTGTTGAGCTCTGGCCAGATTGAGCAGGCGAGGGAGTGTACGTTGGAAGTTTTAGCAGGCTAAACAAGTTCCGAGCCCAAGTGTTTGTGGTTCGTTTGAGAGGTTACCAGTGGGAGATGAGACCAGCAAGAGCTTTCAGGGCTGGCACCTTTAGTGTAGGAGCAATTCCTGGACGTTCGTGATGCCGGTGTTGAGCTCTGGCCAGATTGAGCAGGAGACTCTGTGTACGTTGGAAGTTTTAGTAGGCTAAACAAGTTCAGAGCCCAAGTGTTTGTGGTTCGTTTTCGAGGTTACCAGTGGGAGATGAGGACCAGCAAGAGCTTTCAGGGCTGGCACCTTTAGTGTAGGAGCAATCACTGGACGTTCGCAATTCCGGTGTTGATTTTAGCCAGGTTGAGCAGGAGAGGCTGTGTACGTTGGAAGTTTTAGTAGGCTAAACAAGTTCCGAGCCCAAGTGTTTGTGGTTCGTTTGAGAGGTTACCAGTGGGAGATGAGGACCAGCAAGAGCTTTCAGGGCTGGCACCTTTAGTGTAGGAGCAATCGCTGGACGTTCGCAATTTCGGTGTTGAGCTCTGGCCAGATTGAGCAGGCGAGGGAGTGTACGTTGGAAGTTTTAGCAGGCTAAACAAGTTCCGAGCCCAAGTGTTTGTGGTTCGTTTGAGAGGTTACCAGTGGAGATGAGGACCAGGAAGAGCTTTCAGGGCTGGCACCTTTAGTGTAGGAGCAATCCCTGGACGTTCGTGATTCCGGTGTTGAGCTCTGGCCAGATTGAGCAGGAGAGGCTGTGTACGTTGGAAGTTTTAGTAGGCTAAACAAGTTCAGAGCCCAAGTGTTTGTGGTTCGTTTGAGAGGTTACCAGTGGGAGATGACGACCAGCAAGAGCTTTCAGGGCTGGCACCTTTAGTGTAGGAGCAATCGCTGGACGTTCGCAGTTTCGGTGTTGAGCTCTGATGTGCAGAAGCGAAAGGAAGCGATGATACGTCTGGACCTTTGAGTGTCTAAACAAGTTCCGAGCCCAAGTGTTTGTGGTTCGTTTGAGAGGTTACCAGTGTGAGATGAGGACCAGCAAGAGCTTTCAGGGCTGGCACCTTTAGTGTAGGAGCAATGGCTGGACGTTCACAATTTCGGTTTTGAATTTTGGCCAGATTGAGCAGGAGAGGCTGTGTACATCGGAAGTTTTAGTAGGCTAAACAAGTCAGAGCCCAAGTGTTTGTGGTTCATTTGAGAGGTTACCAGTGGGAGATGAGGACCAGCAAGAGCTTTCAGGGCTGGCACCTTTAGTGTAGGAGCAATGGCTGGACGTTCGCAATTCCGGTGTTGAGCTCTGGCCAGATTGAGCAGGCGAGGGAGTGTACGTTGGAAGTTTTAGTAGGCTAAACAAGTTCAGAGCCCAAGTGTTTGTGGTTCGTTTGAGAGGTTACCAGTGGGAGATGAGGACCAGCAAGAGCTTTCAGGGCTGGCACCTTTAGTGTAGGAGCAATCGCTGGACGTTCGTGATTCCGGTGTTGAGCTCTGGCCAGATTGAGCAGGCGAGGGAGTGTACGTTGGAAGTTTTAGCAGGCTAAACAAGTTCCGAGCCCAAGTGTTTGTGGTTCGTTTGAGAGGTTACCAGTGGGAGATGAGGACCAGGAAGAGCTTTCAGGGCTGGCACCTTTAGTGTAGGAGCAATCCCTGGACGTTCGTGATGCCGGTGTTGAGCTCTGGCCAGATTGAGCAGGAGACTCTGTGTACGTTGAAAGTTTTAGTAGGCTAAACAAGTTCAGAGCCCAAGTGTTTGTGGTTCATTTTCGAGGTTACCAGTGGGAGATGAGGACCAGCAAGAGCTTTCAGGGCTGGCACCTTTAGTGTAGGAGCAATCGCTGGACGTTCGCAATTCCGGTGTTGATTTTTAGCCAGGTTGAGCAGGAGAGGCTGTGTACGTTGGAAGTTTTAGTAGGCTAAACAAGTTCCGAGCCCAAGTGTTTGTGGTTCGTTTGAGAGGTTACCAGTGGGAGATGAGGACCAGCAAGAGCTTTCAGGGCTGGCACCTTTAGTGTAGGAGCAATCCCTGGACGTTCGCGATTCCGGTGTTGAATTTTGGCCAGATTGAGCAGGAGAGGCTGTGTACGTTGGAAGTTTTAGTGGGCTAAACAAGTTCCGAGCCCAAGTGTTTGTGGTTCGTTTGAGAGGTTACCAGTGGGAGATGAGGACCAGCAAGAGCTTTCAGGGCTGGCACCTTTAGTGTAGGAGCAATCGCTGGACGTTCACAATTTCGGTGTTGAGCTCTGGCCAGATTGAGCAGGCGAGGGAGTGTACGTTGGAAGTTTTAGCAGGCTAAACAAGTTCCGAGCCCAAGTGTTTGTGGTTCGTTTGAGAGGTTACCAGTGGGAGATGAGGACCAGGAAGAGCTTTCAGGGCTGGCACCTTTAGTGTAGGAGCAATCCCTGGACGTTCGTGATTCCGGTGTTGAGCTCTGGCCAGATTGAGCAGGAGAGGCTGTGTACGTTGGAAGTTTTAGTAGGCTAAACAAGTTCCGAGCCCAAGTGTTTGTGGTTCGTTTGAGAGGTTACCAGTGGGAGATGACGACCAGCAAGAGCTTTCAGGGCTGGCACCTTTAGTGTAGGAGCAATCGCTGGACGTTCGCAGTTTCGGTGTTGAGCTCTGATGTGCAGAAGCGAAAGGAAGCGATGATACGTCTGGACCTTTGAGTGTCTAAACAAGTTACGAGCCCAAGTGTTTGTGGTTCGTTTGAGAGGTTACCAGTGGGAGATGAGGACCAGCAAGAGCTTTCAGGGCTGGCACCTTTAGTGTAGGAGCAATCGCTGGACGTTCGCAATTCCGGTGTTGATTTTTAGCCAGGTTGAGCAGGAGAGGCTGTGTACGTTGGAAGTTTTAGTAGGCTAAACAAGTTCCGAGCCCAAGTGTTTGTGGTTCGTTTGAGAGGTTACCAGTGGGAGATGAGGACCAGCAAGAGCTTTCAGGGCTGGCACCTTTAGTGTAGGAGCAATCGCTGGACGTTCGCAATTTCGGTGTTGAGCTCTGGCCAGATTGAGCAGGCGAGGGAGTGTACGTTGGAAGTTTTAGCAGGCTAAACAAGTTCCGAGCCCAAGTGTTTGTGGTTCGTTTGAGAGGTTACCAGTGGGAGATGAGGACCAGGAAGAGCTTTCAGGGCTGGCACCTTTAGTGTAGGAGCAATCCCTGGACGTTCGTGATTCCGGTGTTGAGCTCTGGCCAGATTGAGCAGGAGAGGCTGTGTACGTTGGAAGTTTTAGTAGGCTAAACAAGTTCAGAGCCCAAGTGTTTGTGGTTCGTTTGAGAGGTTACCAGTGGGAGATGACGACCAGCAAGAGCTTTCAGGGCTGGCACCTTTAGTGTAGGAGCAATGGCTGGACGTTTGCAATTTCGGTGTTGAGCTCTGGCCAGATTGAGCAGGAGAGGCTGTGTACGTTGGAAGTTTTAGTAGGCTAAACAAGTTCAGAGCCCAAGTGTTTGTGGTTCGTTTGAGAGGTTACCAGTGGGAGATGAGGACCAGCAAGAGCTTTCAGGGCTGGCACCTTTAGTGTAGAAGCAATCGCTGGACGTTCGCAATTCCGGTGTTGAGCTCTGGCCAGATTGAGTAGGCGAGGGAGTGTACGTTGGAAGTTTTAGTAGGCTAAACAAGTTCCGAGCCCAAGTGTTTGTGGTTCGTTTGAGAGGTTACCAGTGGGAGATGAGGACCAGCAAGAGCTTTCAGGGCTGGCACCTTTAGTGTAGGAGCAATCGCTGGACGTTCGCTATTTCGGTGTTGAGCTCTGGCCAAATTGAGCAGGAGAGGCTGTGTACGTTGGAAGTTTTAGTAGGCTAAACAAGTTCAGAGCCCAAGTGTTTGTGGTTCGTTTGAGAGGTTACCAGTGGGAGATGAGGACCAGCAAGAGCTTTCAGGGCTGGCACCTTTAGTGTAGGAGAAATGGCTGGACGTTCACAATTTCGGTTTTGAATTTTGGCCAGATTGAGCAGGAGAGGCTGTGTACGTCGGAAGTTTTAGTAGGCTAAACAAGTTCAGAGCCCAAGTGTTTGTGGTTCGTTTGAGAGGTTACCAGTGGGAGATGAGGACCAGCAAGAGCTTTCAGGGCTGGCACCTTTAGTGTTGGAGCAATCGCTGGACGTTCGCGATTCCGGTGTTGAGCTCTGGCCAGATTGAGCAGGCGAGGGAGTGTACGTTGGAAGTTTTAGCAGGCTAAACAAGTTCCGAGCCCAAGTGTTTGTGGTTCGTTTGAGAGGTTACCAGTGGGAGATGAGGACCAGCAAGAGCTTTCAGGGCTGGCACCTTTAGTGTAGGAGCAATGGCTGGACGTTCACAATTTCGGTTTTGAATTTTGGCCAGATTGAGCAGGAGAGGCTGTGTACGTCGGAAGTTTTAGTAGGCTAAACAAGTTCAGAGCCCAAGTGTTTGTGGTTCATTTGAGAGGTTACCAGTGGGAGATGAGGACCAGCAAGAGCTTTCAGGGCTGGCACCTTTAGTGTAGGAGCAATGGCTGGACGTTCGCAATTCCGGTGTTGAGCTCTGGCCAGATTGAGCAGGCGAGGGAGTGTACGTTGGAAGTTTTAGTAGGCTAAACAAGTTCCGAGCCCAAGTGTTTGTGGTTCGTTTGAGAGGTTACCAGTGGGAGATGAGGACCAGCAAGAGCTTTCAGGGCTGGCACCTTTAGTGTAGGAGCAATCGCTGGACGTTCGCGATTCCGGTGTTGAGCTCTGGCCAGATTGAGCAGGCGAGGGAGTGTACGTTGGAAGTTTTAGCAGGCTAAACAAGTTCCGAGCCCAAGTGTTTGTGGTTCGTTTGAGAGGTTACCAGTGGGAGATGAGGACCAGCAAGAGCTTTCAGGGCTGGCACCTTTAGTGTAGGAGCAATTCCTGGACGTTCGTGATGCCGGTGTTGAGCTCTGGCCAGATTGAGCAGGAGACTCTGTGTACGTTGGAAGTTTTAGTAGGCTAAACAAGTTCAGAGCCCAAGTGTTTGTGGTTCGTTTTCGAGGTTACCAGTGGGAGATGAGGACCAGCAAGAGCTTTCAGGGCTGGCACCTTTAGTGTAGGAGCAATCACTGGACGTTCGCAATTCCGGTGTTGATTTTTAGCCAGGTTGAGCAGGAGAGGCTGTGTACGTTGGAAGTTTTAGTAGGCTAAACAAGTTCCGAGCCCAAGTGTTTGTGGTTCGTTTGAGAGGTTACCAGTGGGAGATGAGGACCAGCAAGAGCTTTCAGGGCTGGCACCTTTAGTGTAGGAGCAATCGCTGGACGTTCGCAATTTCGGTGTTGAGCTCTGGCCAGATTGAGCAGGCGAGGGAGTGTACGTTGGAAGTTTTAGCAGGCTAAACAAGTTCCGAGCCCAAGTGTTTGTGGTTCGTTTGAGAGGTTACCAGTGGGAGATGAGGACCAGGAAGAGCTTTCAGGGCTGGCACCTTTAGTGTAGGAGCAATCCCTGGACGTTCGTGATTCCGGTGTTGAGCTCTGGCCAGATTGAGCAGGAGAGGCTGTGTACGTTGGAAGTTTTAGTAGGCTAAACAAGTTCAGAGCCCAAGTGTTTGTGGTTCGTTTGAGAGGTTACCAGTGGGAGATGACGACCAGCAAGAGCTTTCAGGGCTGGCACCTTTAGTGTAGGAGCAATCGCTGGACGTTCGCAGTTTCGGTGTTGAGCTCTGATGTGCAGAAGCGAAAGGAAGCGATGATACGTCTGGACCTTTGAGTGTCTAAACAAGTTCCGAGCCCAAGTGTTTGTGGTTCGTTTGAGAGGTTACCAGTGTGAGATGAGGACCAGCAAGAGCTTTCAGGGCTGGCACCTTTAGTGTAGGAGCAATGGCTGGACGTTCACAATTTCGGTTTTGAATTTTGGCCAGATTGAGCAGGAGAGGCTGTGTACATCGGAAGTTTTAGTAGGCTAAACAAGTTCAGAGCCCAAGTGTTTGTGGTTCATTTGAGAGGTTACCAGTGGGAGATGAGGACCAGCAAGAGCTTTCAGGGCTGGCACCTTTAGTGTAGGAGCAATGGCTGGACGTTCGCAATTCCGGTGTTGAGCTCTGGCCAGATTGAGCAGGCGAGGGAGTGTACGTTGGAAGTTTTAGTAGGCTAAACAAGTTCAGAGCCCAAGTGTTTGTGGTTCGTTTGAGAGGTTACCAGTGGGAGATGAGGACCAGCAAGAGCTTTCAGGGCTGGCACCTTTAGTGTAGGAGCAATCGCTGGACGTTCGTGATTCCGGTGTTGAGCTCTGGCCAGATTGAGCAGGCGAGGGAGTGTACGTTGGAAGTTTTAGCAGGCTAAACAAGTTCCGAGCCCAAGTGTTTGTGGTTCGTTTGAGAGGTTACCAGTGGGAGATGAGGACCAGGAAGAGCTTTCAGGGCTGGCACCTTTAGTGTAGGAGCAATCCCTGGACGTTCGTGATGCCGGTGTTGAGCTCTGGCCAGATTGAGCAGGAGACTCTGTGTACGTTGAAAGTTTTAGTAGGCTAAACAAGTTCAGAGCCCAAGTGTTTGTGGTTCATTTTCGAGGTTACCAGTGGGAGATGAGGACCAGCAAGAGCTTTCAGGGCTGGCACCTTTAGTGTAGGAGCAATCGCTGGACGTTCGCAATTCCGGTGTTGATTTTTAGCCAGGTTGAGCAGGAGAGGCTGTGTACGTTGGAAGTTTTAGTAGGCTAAACAAGTTCCGAGCCCAAGTGTTTGTGGTTCGTTTGAGAGGTTACCAGTGGGAGATGAGGACCAGCAAGAGCTTTCAGGGCTGGCACCTTTAGTGTAGGAGCAATCCCTGGACGTTCGCGATTCCGGTGTTGAATTTTGGCCAGATTGAGCAGGAGAGGCTGTGTACGTTGGAAGTTTTAGTGGGCTAAACAAGTTCCGAGCCCAAGTGTTTGTGGTTCGTTTGAGAGGTTACCAGTGGGAGATGAGGACCAGCAAGAGCTTTCAGGGCTGGCACCTTTAGTGTAGGAGCAATCGCTGGACGTTCACAATTTCGGTGTTGAGCTCTGGCCAGATTGAGCAGGCGAGGGAGTGTACGTTGGAAGTTTTAGCAGGCTAAACAAGTTCCGAGCCCAAGTGTTTGTGGTTCGTTTGAGAGGTTACCAGTGGGAGATGAGGACCAGGAAGAGCTTTCAGGGCTGGCACCTTTAGTGTAGGAGCAATCCCTGGACGTTCGTGATTCCGGTGTTGAGCTCTGGCCAGATTGAGCAGGAGAGGCTGTGTACGTTGGAAGTTTTAGTAGGCTAAACAAGTTCCGAGCCCAAGTGTTTGTGGTTCGTTTGAGAGGTTACCAGTGGGAGATGACGACCAGCAAGAGCTTTCAGGGCTGGCACCTTTAGTGTAGGAGCAATCGCTGGACGTTCGCAGTTTCGGTGTTGAGCTCTGATGTGCAGAAGCGAAAGGAAGCGATGATACGTCTGGACCTTTGAGTGTCTAAACAAGTTACGAGCCCAAGTGTTTGTGGTTCGTTTGAGAGGTTACCAGTGGGAGATGAGGACCAGCAAGAGCTTTCAGGGCTGGCACCTTTAGTGTAGGAGCAATCGCTGGACGTTCGCAATTCCGGTGTTGAGCTCTGGCCAGATTGAGCAGGCGAGGGAGTGTACGTTGGAAGTTTTAGTAGGCTAAACATGTTCCGAGCCCAAGTGTTTGTGGTTCGTTTGAGAGGTTACCAGTGGGAGATGAGGACCAGCAAGAGCTTTCAGGGGTGGCACCTTTAGTGTAGGAGCAATCGCTGGACGTTCGCAATTCCGGTGTTGAGCTCTGGCCAGATTGAGCAGGAGAGGCTGTGTACGTTGGAAGTTTTAGTAGGCTAAACAAGTTCAGAGCGCAAGTGTTTGTGGTTCGTTTGAGAGGTTACCAGTGGGAGATGAGGACCAGCAAGAGCTTTCAGGGCTGGCACCTTTAGTGTAGGAGCAATCGCTGGACGTTCGCAATTTCGGTGTTGAATTTTGGCCAGATTGAGCAGGAGAGGCTGTGTACGTTGGAAGTTTTAGTAGGCTAAACAAGTTCAGAGCCCAAGTGTTTGTGGTTCGTTTGAGAGGTTACCAGTGGGAGATGAGGACCAGCAAGAGCTTTCAGGGCTGGCACCTTTAGTGTAGGAGCAATCCCTGGACGTTCGCAATTTCGGTGTTGCGCTCTGGCCAGATTGAGCAGGCGAGGGAGTGTACGTTGGAAGTTTTAGTAGGCTAAACAAGTTCAGAGCCCAAGTGTTTGTGGTTCGTTTGAGAGGTTACCAGTGGGAGATGAGGACCAGCAAGAGCTTTCAGGGCTGGCACCTTTAGTGTAGGAGCAATCCCTGGACGTTCGCAATTTCGGTGTTGAATTTTGGCCAGATTGAGCAGGAGAGGCTGTGTACGTTGGAAGTTTTAGTAGGCTAAACAAGTTCAGAGCCCAAGTGTTTGTGGTTCGTTTGAGAGGTTACCAGTGGGAGATGAGGACCAGCAAGAGCTTTCAGGGCTGGCACCTTTAGTGTAGGAGCAATGGCTGGACGTTCGCAATTCCGGTGTTGAGTTCTGGCCAAATTGAGCAGGAGAGGCTGTGTACGTTGGAAGTTTTAGTAGGCTAAACAAGTTCAGAGCCGAAGTGTTTGTGGTTCGTTTGAGAGGTTACCAGTGGGAGATGAGGACCAGCAAGAGCTTTCAGGGCTGGCACCTTTAGTGTAGGAGCAATCGCTGGACGTTCGCAATTTCGGATTTGAATTTTGGCCAGATTGAGCAGGAGAGGCTGTGTACGTTGGAAGTTTTAGTAGGCTAAACAAGTTCAGAGCCCAAGTGTTTGTGGTTCGTTTGAGAGGTTACCAGTGGGAGATGAGGACCAGCAAGAGCTTTCAGGGCTGGCACCTTTAGTGTAGGAGCAATCGCTGGACGTTCGCAATTCCGGTGTTGAGCTCTGGCCAGATTGAGCAGGAGAGGCTGTGTACGTTGGAAGTTTTAGTAGGCTAAACAAGTTCCGAGCCCAAGTGTTTGTGGTTCGTTTGAGAGGTTACCAGTGGGAGATGAGGACCAGCAAGAGCTTTCGGGGCTGGCACCTTTAGTGTAGAAGCAATCGCTGGACGTTCGCAATTCCGGTGTTGAGCTCTGGCCAGATTGAGCAGGCGAGGGAGTGTACGTTGGAAGTTTTAGTAGGCTAAACAAGTTCCGAGCCCAAGTGTTTGTGGTTCGTTTGAGAGGTTACCAGTGGGAGATGAGGACCAGGAAGAGCTTTCAGGGCTGGCACCTTTAGTGTAGGAGCAATCCCTGGACGTTCGTGATTCCGGTGTTGAGCTCTGGCCAAACTGAGCAGGAGAGTCTGTGTACGTTGGAAGTTTTAGTAGGCTAAACAAGTTCAGAGCCCAAGTGTTTGTGGTTCGTTTGAGAGGTTACCAGTGGGAGATGAGGACCAGCAAGAGCTTTCAGGGCTGGCACCTTTAGTGTAGGAGCAATGGCTGGACGTTCGCAATTTCGGTGTTGAGCTCTGGCCAGATTGAGCAGGCGAGGGAGTGTACGTTGGAAGTTTTAGTAGGCTAAACAAGTTCAGAGCGCAAGTGTTTGTGGTTCGTTTGAGAGGTTACCAGTGGGAGATGAGGACCAGCAAGAGCTTTCGGGGCTGGCACCTTTAGTGTAGAAGCAATCGCTGGACGTTCGCAATTCCGGTGTTGAGCTCTGGCCAGATTGAGCAGGCGAGGGAGTGTACGTTGGAAGTTTTAGTAGACTAAACAAGTTCCGAGCCCAAGTGTTTGTGGTTCGTTTGAGAGGTTACCAGTGGGAGATGAGGACCAGCAAGAGCTTTCAGGGCTGGCACCTTTAGTGTAGGAGCAACCCCTGGACGTTCGCAATTTCGGTGTTGAGCTCTGGCCAGATTGAGCAGGCGAGGCTGTGTACGTTGGAAGTTTTGGTAGGCTAAACAAGTTCAGAGCCCAAGTGTTTGTGGTTCGTTTGAGAGGTTACCAGTGGGAGATGAGGACCAGCAAGAGCTTTCAGGGCTGGCACCTTTAGTGTAGGAGCAATCCCAGGACGTTCGCAATTTCGGTGTTGAGCTCTGGCCAGATTGAGCAGGCGAGGGAGTGTACGTTGGAAGTTTTAGTAGGCTAAACAAGTTCAGAGCCCAAGTGTTTGTGGTTCGTTTGAGAGGTTACCAGTGGGAGATGAGGACCAGCAAGAGCTTTCAGGGCTGGCACCTTTAGTATAGGAGCAATCGCTGGACGTTCGCAATTTCGGTTTTGAATTTTGGCCAGATTGAGCAGGAGAGGCTGTGTACGTTGGAAGTTTTAGTAGGCTAAACAAGTTCAGAGCCCAAGTGTTTGTGGTTCGTTTGAGAGGTTACCAGTGGGAGATGAGGACCAGCAAGAGCTTTCAGGGCTGGCACCTTTAGTGTAGGAGCAATCGCTGGACGTTCGCAATTCCGGTGTTGAGCTCTGGCCAGATTGAGCAGGAGAGGCTGTGTACGTTGGAAGTTTTAGTAGGCTAAACAAGTTCAGAGCCCAAGTGTTTGTGGTTCGTTTGAGAGGTTACCAGTGGGAGATGAGGACCAGCAAGAGCTTTCAGGGCTGGCACCTTTAGTGTAGGAGCAATCCCTGGACGTTCGTGATTCCGGTGTTGAGCTCTGGCCAGATTGAGCAGGAGAGGCTGTGTACGTTGGAAGTTTTAGTAGGCTAAACAAGTTCAGAGCCCAAGTGTTTGTGGTTCGTTTGAGAGGTTACCAGTGGGAGATGAGGACCAGCAAGAGCTTTCAGGGCTGGCACCTTTAGTGTAGGAGCAATCGCTGGACGTTCGCAGTTTCGGTGTTGAGCTCTGATGTGCAGAAGCGAAAGGAAGCGATGATACGTCTGGACCTTTGAGTGTCTAAACAAGTTCCGAGCCCAAGTGTTTGTGGTTCGTTTGAGAGGTTACCAGTGGGAGATGAGGACCAGCAAGAGCTTTCAGGGCTGGCACCTTTAGTGTAGGAGCAATCGCTGGACGTTCGCAATTCCGGTGTTGAGCTCTGGCCAGATTGAGGAGGCGAGGGAGTGTACGTTGGAAGTTTTAGTAGGCTAAACAAGTTCCGAGCCCAAGTGTTTGTGGTTCGTTTGAGAGGTTACCAGTGGGAGATGAGGACCAGCAAGAGCTTTCAGGGCTGGCACCTTTAGTGTAGGAGCAATCGCTGGACGTTCGCAATTCCGGTGTTGAGCTCTGGCCAGATTGAGCAGGAGAGGCTGTGTACGTTGGAAGTTTTAGTAGGCTAAACAAGTTCAGAGCCCAAGTGTTTGTGGTTCGTTTGAGAGGTTACCAGTGGGAGATGAGGACCAGCAAGAGCTTTCAGGGCTGGCACCTTTAGTGTAGGAGCAATCGCTGGACGTTCGCAATTTCGGTGTTGAATTTTGGCCAGATTGAGCAGGAGAGGCTGTGTACGTTGGAAGTTTTAGTAGGCTAAACAAGTTCAGAGCCCAAGTGTTTGTGGTTCGTTTGAGAGGTTACCAGTGGGAGATGAGGACCAGCAAGAGCTTTCAGGGCTGGCACCTTTAGTGTAGGAGCAATCCCTGGACGTTCGCAATTTCGGTGTTGAATTTTGGCCAGATTGAGCAGGAGAGGCTGTGTACGTTGGAAGTTTTAGTAGGCTAAACAAGTTCAGAGCCCAAGTGTTTGTGGTTCGTTTGAGAGGTTACCAGTGGGAGATGAGGACCAGCAAGAGCTTTCAGGGCTGGCACCTTTAGTGTAGGAGCAATCGCTGGACGTTCGCAATTTCGGTGTTGAATTTTGGCCAGATTGAGCAGGAGAGGCTGTGTACGTTGGAAGTTTTAGTAGGCTAAACAAGTTCAGAGCCCAAGTGTTTGTGGTTCGTTTGAGAGGTTACCAGTGGGAGATGAGGACCAGCAAGAGCTTTCAGGGCTGGCACCTTTAGTGTAGGAGCAATCCCTGGACGTTCGCAATTCCGGTGTTGAGCTCTGGCCAAATTCAGCAGGAGAGGCTGTGTACGTTGGAAGTTTTAGTAGGCTAAACAAGTTCAGAGCGCAAGTGTTTGTGGTTCGTTTGAGAGGTTACCAGTGGGAGATGAGGACCAGCAAGAGCTTTCAGGGCTGGCACCTTTAGTGTAGGAGCAATCGCTGGACGTTCGCGATTCCGGTGTTGAATTTTGGCCAGATTGAGCAGGAGAGGCTGTGTACGTTGGAAGTTTTAGTAGGCTAAACAAGTTCAGAGCCCAAGTGTTTGTGGTTCGTTTGAGAGGTTACCAGTGGGAGATGAGGACCAGCAAGAGCTTTCAGGGCTGGCACCTTTAGTGTAGGAGCAATCGCTGGACGTTCGCAATTCCGGTGTTGAGCTCTGGCCAAATTGAGCAGGAGAGGCTGTGTACGTTGGAAGTTTTAGTAGGCTAAACAAGTTCCGAGCCCAAGTGCTTGTGGTTCGTTTGAGAGGTTACCAGTGGGAGATGAGGACCAGCAAGAGCTTTCAGGGCTGGCACCTTTAGTGTAGGAGCAATCCCTGGACGTTCGTGGTTCCGGTGTTGAGCTTTGGCCAAATTGAGCAGGAGAGTCTGTGTACGTTGGAAGTTTTAGTAGGCTAAACAAGTTCAGAGCCCAAGTGTTTGTGGTTCGTTTGAGAGGTTACCAGTGGGAGATGAGGACCAGCAAGAGCTTTCAGGGCTGGCACCTTTAGTGTAGGAGCAATGGCTGGACGTTCGCAATTTTTTGGTGTTGAGCTCTGGCCAGATTGAGCAGGAGAGGCTGTGTACGTTGGAAGTTTTAGTAGGCTAAACAAGTTCAGAGCCCAAGTGTTTGTGGTTCGTTTGAGAGGTTACCAGTGGGAGATGAGGACCAGCAAGAGCTTTCGGGACTGGCACCTTTAGTGTAGAAGCAATCGCTGGACGTTCGCAATTCCGGTGTTGAGCTCTGGCCAGATTGAGCAGGAGAGGCTGTGTACGTTGGAAGTTTTAGTGGGCTAAACAAGTTCCGAGCCCAAGTGTTTGTGGTTCGTTTGAGAGGTTACCAGTGGGAGATGAGGACCAGCAAGAGCTTTCAGGGCTGGCACCTTTAGTGTAGGAGCAACCCCTGGACGTTCGTGATTCCGGTGTTGAGCTCTGGCCAAATTGAGCAGGAGAGGCTGTGTACGTTGGAAGTTTTAGTGGGCTAAACAAGTTCCGAGCCCAAGTGTTTGTGGTTCGTTTGAGAGGTTACCAGTGGGAGATGAGGACCAGCAAGAGCTTTCAGGGCTGGCACCTTTAGTGTAGGAGCAACCCCTGGACATTCGCAATTTCGGTGTTGAGCTCTGGCCAGATTGAGCAGGCGAGGCTGTGTACGTTGGAAGTTTTGGTAGGCTAAACAAGTTCAGAGCCCAAGTGTTTGTGGTTCGTTTGAGAGGTTACCAGTGGGAGATGAGGACCAGCAAGAGCTTTCAGGGCTGGCACCTTTAGTGTAGGGGCAATTGCTGGACGTTCGCAATTTCGGTGTTGAGCTCTGGCCAGATCGAGCAGGAGAGGCTGTGTACGTTGGAAGTTTTAGTAGGCTAAACAAGTTCAGAGCCCAAGTGTTTGTGGTTCGTTTGAGAGGTTACCAGTGGGAGATGAGGACCAGCAAGAGCTTTCAGGGCTGGCACCTTTAGTGTAGGAGCAATCCCTGGACGTTCGCAATTTCGGTTTTGAATTTTGGCCAGATTGAGCAGGAGAGGCTGTGTACGTCGGAAGTTTTATTAGGCTAAACAAGTTCAGAGCCCAAGTGTTTGTGGTTCATTTGAGAGGTTACCAGTGGGAGATGAGGACCAGCAAGAGCTTTCAGGGCTGGCACCTTTAGTGTAGGAGCAATCGCTGGACGTTCGCAATTCCGGTGTTGAGCTCTGGCCAGATTGAGCAGGCGAGGGAGTGTACATTGGAAGTTTTAGTAGGCTAAACAAGTTCAGAGCCCAAGTGTTTGTGGTTCGTTTTCGAGGTTACCAGTGGGAGATGAGGACCAGCAAGAGCTTTCAGGGCTGGCACCTTTAGTGTAGGAGCTATCGCTGGACGTTCGCGATTCCGGTGTTGAGCTCTGGCCAGATTGAGCAGGAGAGGCTGTGTACGTTGGAAGTTTTAGTAGGCTAAACAAGTTCAGAGCCCAAGTGTTTGTGGTTCGTTTGAGAGGTTACCAGTGGGAGATGAGGACCAGCAAGAGCTTTCAGGGCTGGCACCTTTAGTGTAGGAGCAATCGCTGGACGTTCGCTATTTCGGTGTTGAGCTCTGGCCAGATTGAGCAGGAGAGGCTGTGTACGTTGGAAGTTTTAGTAGGCTAAACAAGTTCAGAGCCCAAGTGTTTGTGGTTCGTTTGAGAGGTTACCAGTGGGAGATGAGGACCAGCAAGAGCTTTCAGGGCTGGCACCTTTAGTGTAGGAGCAATCGCTGGACGTTCGCAATTCCGGTGTTGAATTTTGGCCAGATTGAGCAGGAGAGGCTGTGTACGTTGGAAGTTTTAGTAGGCTAAACAAGTTCCGAGCCCAAGTGTTTGTGGTTCGTTTGAGAGGTTACCAGTGGGAGATGAGGACCAGCAAGAGCTTTCAGGGCTGGCACCTTTAGTGTAGGAGCAATCGCTGGACGTTCGCGATTCCGGTGTTGAGCTCTGGCCAAATTGAGCAGGAGAGGCTGTGTACGTTGGAAGTTTTAGTAGGCTAAACAAGTTCAGAGCCCAAGTGTTTGTGGTTCGTTTGAGAGGTTACCAGTGGGAGATGAGGACCAGCAAGAGCTTTCAGGGCTGGCACCTTTAGTGTAGGAGCAACCCCTGGACGTTCGCGATTCCGGTGTTGAATTTTGGCCAGATTGAGCAGGAGACGCTGTGTACGTTGGAAGTTTTAGTAGGCTAAACAAGTTCAGAGCCCAAGTGTTTGTGGTTCGTTTGAGAGGTTACCAGTGGGAGATGAGGACCAGCAAGAGCTTTCAGGGCTGGCACCTTTAGTGTAGGAGCAATCACTGGATGTTCGCAATTTCGGTGTTGAATTTTGGCCAGATTGAGCAGGCGAGGGAGTGTACGTTGGAAGTTTTAGTAGGCTAAACAAGTTCCGAGCCCAAGTGTTTGTGGTTCGTTTGAGAGGTTACCAGTGGGAGATGAGGACCAGCAAGAGCTTTCAGGGCTGGCACCTTTAGTGTAGGAGCAACCCCTGGACGTTCGCAATTCCGGTGTTGAGCTCTGGCCAGATTGAGCAGGAGAGGCTGTGTACGTTGGAACTTTTAGTAGGCTAAACAAGTTCCGAGCCCAAGTGTTTGTGGTTCGTTTGAGAGGTTACCAGTGGGAGATGAGGACCAGCAAGAGCTTTCAGGGCTGGCACCTTTAGTGTAGGAGCAATCGCTGGACGTTCGCGATTCCGGTGTTGAGCTCTGGCCAAATTGAGCAGGAGAGGCTGTGTACGTTGGAATTTTTAGTAGGCTAAACAAGTTCAGAGCCCAAGTGTTTGTGGTTCGTTTGAGAGGTTACCAGTGGGAGATGAGGACCAGCAAGAGCTTTCATGGCTAGCACCTTTAGTGTAGGAGCAATCCCTGGACGTTCGCAATTCCGGTGTTGGAGCTCTGGCCAGATTGAGCAGGAGAGGCTGTGTACGTTGGAAGTTTTAGTAGGCTAAACAAGTTCCGAGCCCAAGTGTTTGTGGTTCGTTTGAGAGGTTACCAGTGGGAGATGAGGACCAGGAAGAGCTTTCAGGGCTGGCACCTTTAGTGTAGGTGCAACCCCTGGACGTTCGCAATTCCGGTGTTGAGCTCTGGCCAGATTGAGCAGGAGAGGCTGTGTACGTTGGAAGTTTTAGTAGGCTAAACAAGTTCAGAGCCCAAGTGTTTTTGGTTCGTTTGAGAGGTTACCAGTGGGAGATGAGGACCAGCAAGAGCTTTCAGGGCTGGCACCTTCAGTGTAGGAGCAATCCCTGGACGTTCGCAATTCCGGTGTTGAGCTCTGGCCAGATTGAGCAGGCGAGGGAGTGTACGTTGGAAGTTTTAGTAGGCGAAACAAGTTCAGAGCCGAAGTGTTTGTGGTTCGTTTGAGAGGTTACCAGTGGGAGATGAGGACCAGCAAGAGCTTTCAGGGCTGGCACCTTTAGTGTAGGAGCAATCCCTGGACGTTCGCAATTTCGGATTTGAATTTTGGCCAGATTGAGCAGGAGAGGCTGTGTACGTTGGAAGTTTTAGTAGGCTAAACAAGTTCAGAGCCCAAGTGTTTGTGGTTCGTTTGAGAGGTTACCAGTGGGAGATGAGGACCAGCAAGAGCTTTCAGGGCTGGCACCTTTAGTGTAGGAGCAATCCCTGGACGTTCGCAATTCCGGTGTTGAGCTCTGGCCAGATTGAGCAGGAGAGGCTGTGTACGTTGGAAGTTTTAGTAGGCTAAACAAGTTCAGAGCCCAAGTGTTTGTGGTTCGTTTGAGAGGTTACCAGTGGGAGATGAGGACCAGCAAGAGCTTTCAGGGCTGGCACCTTTAGTGTAGGAGCAATCCCTGGACGTTCGTGATTCCGGTGTTGAGCTCTGGCCAAATTGAGCAGGAGAGGCTGTGTACGTTGGAAGTTTTAGTAGGCTAAACAAGTTCAGAGCCCAAGTGTTTGTGGTTCGTTTGAGAGGTTACCAGTGGGAGATGAGGACCAGCAAGAGCTTTCAGGGCTGGCACCTTTAGTGTAGGAGCAATGGCTGGACGTTTGCAATTCCGGTGTTGAGCTCTGGCCAGATTGAGCAGGAGAGGCTGTGTACGTTGGAAGTTTTAGTAGGCTAAACAAGTTCCGAGCCCAAGTGTTTGTGGTTCGTTTGAGAGGTTACCAGTGGGAGATGAGGACCAGCAAGAGCTTTCAAGGCTGGCACCTTTAGTGTAGGAGCAATCCCTGGACGTTCGCAATTCCGGTGTTGAGCTCTGGCCAGATTGAGCAGGCAAGGGAGTGTACGTTGGAAGTTTTAGTAGGCGAAACAAGTTCAGAGCCGAAGTGTTTGTGGTTCGTTTGAGAGGTTACCAGTGGGAGATGAGGACCAGCAAGAGCTTTCAGGGCTGGCACCTTTAGTGTAGGAGCAATCCCTGGACGTTCGCAATTTCGGATTTGAATTTTGGCCAGATTGAGCAGGAGAGGCTGTGTACGTTGGAAGTTTTAGTAGGCTAAACAAGTTCAGAGCCCAAGTGTTTGTGGTTCGTTTGAGAGGTTACCAGTGGGAGATGAGGACCAGCAAGAGCTTTCAGGGCTGGCACCTTTAGTGTAGGAGCAATCGCTGGACGTTCGCAATTCCGGTGTTGAGCTCTGGCCAGATTGAGCAGGAGAGGCTGTGTACGTTGGAAGTTTTAGTAGGCTAAACAAGTTCAGAGCCCAAGTGTTTGTGGTTCGTTTGAGAGGTTACCAGTGGGAGATGAGGACCAGCAAGAGCTTTCAGGGCTGGCACCTTTAGTGTAGGAGCAATCCCTGGACGTTCGCAATTTCGGATTTGAATTTTGGCCAGATAGAGCAGGCGACGGAGTGTACGTTGGAAGTTTTAGTAGGCTAAACAAGTTCAGAGCCCAAGTGTTTGTGGTTCGTTTGAGAGGTTACCAGTGGGAGATGAGGACCAGCAAGAGCTTTCAGGGCTGGCACCTTTAGTGTAGGAGCAATCGCTGGACGTTCGCAATTCCGGTGTTGAGCTCTGGCCAAATTGAGCAGGAGAGGCTGTGTACGTTGGAAGTTTTAGTAGGCTAAACAAGTTCAGAGCCCAAGTGTTTGTGGTTCGTTTTCGAGGTTACCAGTGGGAGATGAGGACCAGCAAGAGCTTTCAGGGCTGGCACCTTTAGTGTAGGAGCAATGGCTGGACGTTCGCAATTCCGGTGTTGAGCTCTGGCCAAATTGAGCAGGAGAGGCTGTGTACGTTGGAAGTTTTAGTAGGCTAAACAAGTTCAGAGCCCAAGTGTTTGTGGTTCGTTTTCGAGGTTACCAGTGGGAGATGAGGACCAGCAAGAGCTTTCAGGGCTGGCACCTTTAGTGTAGGAGCAATCCCTGGACGTTCGTGATTCCGGTGTTGAGCTCTGGCCAAATTGAGCAGGAGAGGCTGTGTACGTTGGAAGTTTTAGTAGGCTAAACAAGTTCAGAGCCCAAGTGTTTGTGGTTCGTTTGAGAGGTTACCAGTGGGAGATGAGGACCAGCAAGAGCTTTCAGGGCTGGCACCTTTAGTGTAGGAGCAATGGCTGGACGTTTGCAATTCCGGTGTTGAGCTCTGGCCAGATTGAGCAGGAGAGGCTGTGTACGTTGGAAGTTTTAGTAGGCTAAACAAGTTCCGAGCCCAAGTGTTTGTGGTTCGTTTGAGAGGTTACCAGTGGGAGATGAGGACCAGCAAGAGCTTTCAAGGCTGGCACCTTTAGTGTAGGAGCAATCCCTGGACGTTCGCAATTCCGGTGTTGAGCTCTGGCCAGATTGAGCAGGCAAGGGAGTGTACGTTGGAAGTTTTAGTAGGCGAAACAAGTTCAGAGCCGAAGTGTTTGTGGTTCGTTTGAGAGGTTACCAGTGGGAGATGAGGACCAGCAAGAGCTTTCAGGGCTGGCACCTTTAGTGTAGGAGCAATCGCTGGACGTTCGCAATTCCGGTGTTGAGCTCTGGCCAGATTGAGCAGGAGAGGCTGTGTACGTTGGAAGTTTTAGTAGGCTAAACAAGTTCCGAGCCCAAGTGTTTGTGGTTCGTTTGAGAGGTTACCAGTGGGAGATGAGGACCAGCAAGAGCTTTCAGGGCTGGCACCTTTAGTGTAGGAGCAATCCCTGGACGTTCGCAATTTCGGATTTGAATTTTGGCCAGATTGAGCAGGCGAGGGAGTGTACGTTGGAAGTTTTAGTAGGCTAAACAAGTTCAGAGCCCAAGTGTTTGTGGTTCGTTTGAGAGGTTACCAGTGGGAGATGAGGACCAGCAAGAGCTTTCAGGGCTGGCACCTTTAGTGTAGGAGCAATCGCTGGACGTTCGCAATTCCGGTGTTGAGCTCTGGCCAAATTGAGCAGGAGAGGCTGTGTACGTTGGAAGTTTTAGTAGGCTAAACAAGTTCAGAGCCCAAGTGTTTGTGGTTCGTTTTCGAGGTTACCAGTGGGAGATGAGGACCAGCAAGAGCTTTCAGGGCTGGCACCTTTAGTGTAGGAGCAATCGCTGGACGTTCGCAATTCCGGTGTTGAGCTCTGGCCAAATTGAGCAGGAGAGGCTGTGTACGTTGGAAGTTTTAGTAGGCTAAACAAGTTCAGAGCCCAAGTGTTTGTGGTTCGTTTTCGAGGTTACCAGTGGGAGATGAGGACCAGCAAGAGCTTTCAGGGCTGGCACCTTTAGTGTAGGAGCAATGGCTGGACGTTTGCAATTCCGGTGTTGAGCTCTGGCCAGATTGAGCAGGAGAGGCTGTGTACGTTGGAAGTTTTAGTAGGCTAAACAAGTTCCGAGCCCAAGTGTTTGTGGTTCGTTTGAGAGGTTACCAGTGGGAGATGAGGACCAGCAAGAGCTTTCAAGGCTGGCACCTTTAGTGTAGGAGCAATCCCTGGACGTTCGCAATTCCGGTGTTGAGCTCTGGCCAGATTGAGCAGGCAAGGGAGTGTACGTTGGAAGTTTTAGTAGGCGAAACAAGTTCAGAGCCGAAGTGTTTGTGGTTCGTTTGAGAGGTTACCAGTGGGAGATGAGGACCAGCAAGAGCTTTCAGGGCTGGCACCTTTAGTGTAGGAGCAATCGCTGGACGTTCGCAATTTCGGATTTGAATTTTGGCCAGATTGAGCAGGAGAGGCTGTGTACGTTGGAAGTTTTAGTAGGCTAAACAAGTTCAGAGCCCAAGTGTTTGTGGTTCGTTTGAGAGGTTACCAGTGGGAGATGAGGACCAGCAAGAGCTTTCAGGGCTGGCACCTTTAGTGTAGGAGCAATCCCTGGACGTTCGCAATTTCGGATTTGAATTTTGGCCAGATTGAGCAGGCGAGGGAGTGTACGTTGGAAGTTTTAGTAGGCTAAACAAGTTCCGAGCCCAAGTGTTTGTGGTTCGTTTGAGAGGTTACCAGTGGGAGATGAGGACCAGCAAGAGCTTTCAGGGCTGGCACCTTTAGTGTAGGAGCAATCGCTGGACGTTCGCAATTTCGGTGTTGAGCTCTGGCCAGATTGAGCAGGCGAGGGAGTGTACGTTGGAAGTTTTAGTAGGCTAAACAAGTTCAGAGCCCAAGTGTTTGTGGTTCGTTTGAGAGGTTACCAGTGGGAGATGAGGACCAGCAAGAGCTTTCAGGGCTGGCACCTTTAGTGTAGGAGCAATCCCTGGACGTTCGCAATTCCGGTGTTGAGCTCTGGCCAGATTGAGCAGGCGAGGGAGTGTACGTTGGAAGTTTTAGTAGGCTAAACAAGTTCAGAGCCCAAGTGTTTGTGGTTCGTTTGAGAGGTTACCAGTGGGAGATGAGGACCAGCAAGAGCTTTCAGGGCTGGCACCTTTAGTGTAGGAGCAATCGCTGGACGTTCGCGATTCCGGTGTTGAGCTCTGGCCAAATTGAACAGGAGAGGCTGTGTACGTTGGAAGTTTTAGTAGGCTAAACAAGTTCAGAGCCCAAGTGTTTGTGGTTCGTTTGAGAGGTTACCAGTGGGAGATGAGGACCAGCAAGAGCTTTCAGGGCTGGCACCTTTAGTGTAGGAGCAACCCCTGGACGTTCGCAATTCCGGTGTTGAGCTCTGGCCAGATTGAGCAGGAGAGGCTGTGTACGTTGGAAGTTTTAGTAGGCTAAACAAGTTCAGAGCCCAAGTGTTTGTGGTTCGTTTGAGAGGTTACCAGTGGGAGATGAGGACCAGCAAGAGCTTTCAGGTCTGGCACCTTTAGTGTAGGAGCAATCCCTGGACGTTCGCAATTCCGGTGTTGAGCTCTGGCCAGATTGAGCAGGCGAGGGAGTGTACGTTGGAAGTTTTAGTAGGCTAAACAAGTTCAGAGCCCAAGTGTTTGTGGTTCGTTTGAGAGGTTACCAGTGGGAGATGAGGACCAGCAAGTGCTTTCAGGGCTGGCACCTTTAGTGTAGGAGCAATCCTGGACGTTCGCAATTTCGGATTTGAATTTTGGCCAGATTGAGCAGGAGAGGCTGTGTACGTTGGAAGTTTTAGTAGGCTAAACAAGTTCAGAGCCCAAGTGTTTGTGGTTCGTTTGAGAGGTTACCAGTGGGAGATGAGGACCAGCAAGAGCTTTCAGGGCTGGCACCTTTAGTGTAGGAGCAATCGCTGGACGTTCGCAATTCCGGTGTTGAGCTCTGGCCAGATTGAGCAGGAGAGTCTGTGTACGTTGGAAGTTTTAGTAGGCTAAACAAGTTCAGAGCCCAAGTGTTTGTGGTTCGTTTGAGAGGTTACCAGTGGGAGATGAGGACCAGCAAGAGCTTTCAGGGCTGGCACCTTTAGTGTAGGAGCAATCCCTGGACGTTCGCAATTTCGGTGTTGAATTTTGGCCAGATTGAGCAGGCGAGGGAGTGTACGTTGGAAGTTTTAGTAGGCTAAACAAGTTCAGAGCCCAAGTGTTTGTGGTTCGTTTGAGAGGTTACCAGTGGGAGATGAGGACCAGCAAGAGCTTTCAGGGCTGGCACCTTTAGTGTAGGAGCAATCGCTGGACGTTCGCAATTCCGGTGTTGAGCTCTGGCCAAATTGAGCAGGAGAGGCTGTGTACGTTGGAAGTTTTAGTAGGCTAAACAAGTTCAGAGCCCAAGTGTTTGTGGTTCGTTTGAGAGGTTACCAGTGGGAGATGAGGACCAGCAAGAGCTTTCAGGGCTGGCACCTTTAGTGTAGGAGCAATGGCTGGACGTTCGCAATTCCGGTGTTGAGCTCTGGCCAGATTGAGCAGGAGAGGCTGTGTACGTTGGAACTTTTAGTAGGCTAAACAAGTTCAGAGCCCAAGTGTTTGTGGTTCGTTTGAGAGGTTACCAGTGGGAGATGAGGACCAGCAAGAGCTTTCAGGGCTGGCACCTTTAGTGTAGGAGCAATCGCTGGACGTTCGCGATTCCGGTGTTGAGCTCTGGCCAAATTGAGCAGGAGAGGCTGTGTACGTTGGAATTTTTAGTAGGCTAAACAAGTTCAGAGCCCAAGTGTTTGTGGTTCGTTTGAGAGGTTACCAGTGGGAGATGAGGACCAGCAAGAGCTTTCATGGCTAGCACCTTTAGTGTAGGAGCAATCGCTGGACGTTCGCAATTCCGGTGTTGGAGCTCTGGCCAGATTGAGCAGGAGAGGCTGTGTACGTTGGAAGTTTTAGTAGGCTAAACAAGTTCAGAGCCCAAGTGTTTGTGGTTCGTTTGAGAGGTTACCAGTGGGAGATGAGGACCAGCAAGAGCTTTCAGGGCTGGCACCTTTAGTGTAGGAGCAACCCCTGGACGTTCGCAATTCCGGTGTTGAGCTCTGGCCAGATTGAGCAGGAGAGTCTGTGTACGTTGGAAGTTTTAGTAGGCTAAACAAGTTCAGAGCCCAAGTGTTTGTGGTTCGTTTGAGAGGTTACCAGTGGGAGATGAGGACCAGCAAGAGCTTTCAGGGCTGGCACCTTTAGTGTAGGAGCAATCCCTGGACGTTCGTGATTCCGGTGTTGAGCTCTGGCCAAATTGAGCAGGCGAGGCTGTGTACGTTGGAAGTTTTAGTAGGCTAAACAAGTTCAGAGCCCAAGTGTTTGTGGTTCGTTTGAGAGGTTACCAGTGGGAGATGAGGACCAGCAAGAGCTTTCAGGGCTGGCACCTTTAGCGTAGGAGCAATGGCTGGACGTTTGCAATTCCGGTGTTGAGCTCTGGCCAGATTGAGCAGGAGAGGCTGTGTACGTTGGAAGTTTTAGTAGGCTAAACAAGTTCCGAGCCCAAGTGTTTGTGGTTCGTTTGAGAGGTTACCAGTGGGAGATGAGGACCAGCAAGAGCTTTCAAGGCTGGCACCTTTAGTGTAGGAGCAATCCCTGGACGTTCGCAATTCCGGTGTTGAGCTCTGGCCAAATTGAGCAGGAGAGGCTGTGTACGTTGGAAGTTTTAGTAGGCGAAACAAGTTCAGAGCCGAAGTGTTTGTGGTTCGTTTGAGAGGTTACCAGTGGGAGATGAGGACCAGCAAGAGCTTTCAGGGCTGGCACCTTTAGTGTAGGAGCAATCCCTGGACGTTCGCAATTTCGGATTTGAATTTTGGCCAGATTGAGCAGGAGAGGCTGTGTACGTTGGAAGTTTTAGTAGGCTAAACAAGTTCAGAGCCCAAGTGTTTGTGGTTCGTTTGAGAGGTTACCAGTGGGAGATGAGGACCAGCAAGAGCTTTCAGGGCTGGCACCTTTAGTGTAGGAGCAATCGCTGGACGTTCGCAATTCCGGTGTTGAGCTCTGGCCAGATTGAGCAGGCGAGGGAGTGTACGTTGGAAGTTTTAGTAGGCTAAACAAGTTCAGAGCCCAAGTGTTTGTGGTTCGTTTGAGAGGTTACCAGTGGGAGATGAGGACCAGCAAGAGCTTTCAGGGCTGGCACCTTTAGTGTAGGAGCAATCGCTGGACGTTCGCAATTTCGGTGTTGAATTTTGGCCAGATTGAGCAGGCGAGGGAGTGTACGTTGGAAGTTTTAGTAGGCTAAACAAGTTCAGAGCCCAAGTGTTTGTGGTTCGTTTGAGAGGTTACCAGTGGGAGATGAGGACCAGCAAGAGCTTTCAGGGCTGGCACCTTTAGTGTAGGAGCAATCGCTGGACGTTCGCAATTCCGGTGTTGAGCTCTGGCCAAATTGAGCAGGAGAGGCTGTGTACGTTGGAAGTTTTAGTAGGCTAAACAAGTTCAGAGCCCAAGTGTTTGTGGTTCGTTTTCGAGGTTACCATTGGGAGATGAGGACCAGCAAGAGCTTTCAGGGCTGGCACCTTTAGTGTAGGAGCAATGGCTGGACGTTCGCAATTCCGGTGTTGAGCTCTGGCCAGATTGAGCAGGAGAGGCTGTGTACGTTGGAACTTTTAGTAGGCTAAACAAGTTCCGAGCCCAAGTGTTTGTGGTTCGTTTGAGAGGTTACCAGTGGGAGATGAGGACCAGCAAGAGCTTTCAGGGCTGGCACCTTTAGTGTAGGAGCAATCGCTGGACGTTCGCGATTCCGGTGTTGAGCTCTGGCCAAATTGAGCAGGAGAGGCTGTGTACGTTGGAATTTTTAGTAGGCTAAACAAGTTCAGAGCCCAAGTGTTTGTGGTTCGTTTGAGAGGTTACCAGTGGGAGATGAGGACCAGCAAGAGCTTTCATGGCTAGCACCTTTAGTGTAGGAGCAATCGCTGGACGTTCGCAATTCCGGTGTTGGAGCTCTGGCCAGATTGAGCAGGAGAGGCTGTGTACGTTGGAAATTTTAGTAGGCTAAACAAGTTCAGAGCCCAAGTGTTTGTGGTTCGTTTGAGAGGTTACCAGTGGGAGATGAGGACCAGCAAGAGCTTTCAGGGCTGGCACCTTTAGTGTAGGAGCAACCCCTGGACGTTCGCAATTCCGGTGTTGAGCTCTGGCCAGATTGAGCAGGAGAGGGAGTGTACGTTGGAAGTTTTAGTAGGCTAAACAAGTTCAGAGCCCAAGTGTTTTTGGTTCGTTTGAGAGGTTACCAGTGGGAGATGAGGACCAGCAAGAGCTTTCAGGGCTGGCACCTTTAGTGTAGGAGCAATCCCTGGACGTTCGCAATTCCGGTGTTGAGCTCTGGCCAGATTGAGCAGGCGAGGGAGTGTACGTTGGAAGTTTTAGTAGGCGAAACAAGTTCAGAGCCGAAGTGTTTGTGGTTCGTTTGAGAGGTTACCAGTGGGAGATGAGGACCAGCAAGAGCTTTCAGGGCTGGCACCTTTAGTGTAGGAGCAATCCCTGGACGTTCGCAATTTCGGATTTGAATTTTGGCCAGATTGAGCAGGAGAGGCTGTGTACGTTGGAAGTTTTAGTAGGCTAAACAAGTTCCGAGCCCAAGTGTTTGTGGTTCGTTTGAGAGGTTACCAGTGGGAGATGAGGACCAGCAAGAGCTTTCAGGGCTGGCACCTTTAGTGTAGGAGCAATCGCTGGACGTTCGCAATTCCGGTGTTGAGCTCTGGCCAGATTGAGCAGGAGAGTCTGTGTACGTTGGAAGTTTTAGTAGGCTAAACAAGTTCAGAGCCCAAGTGTTTGTGGTTCGTTTGAGAGGTTACCAGTGGGAGATGAGGACCAGCAAGAGCTTTCAGGGCTGGCACCTTTAGTGTAGGAGCAATCCCTGGACGTTCGTGATTCCGGTGTTGAGCTCTGGCCAGATTGAGCAGGAGAGGCTGTGTACGTTGGAAGTTTTAGTAGGCTAAACAAGTTCCGAGCCCAAGTGTTTGTGGTTCGTTTGAGAGGTTACCAGTGGGAGATGAGGACCAGCAAGAGCTTTCAGGGCTGGCACCTTTAGTGTAGGAGCAATGGCTGGACGTTTGCAATTCCGGTGTTGAGCTCTGGCCAGATTGAGCAGGAGAGGCTGTGTACGTTGGAAGTTTTAGTAGGCTAAACAAGTTCCGAGCCCAAGTGTTTGTGGTTCGTTTGAGAGGTTACCAGTGGGAGATGAGGACCAGCAAGAGCTTTCAGGGCTGGCACCTTTAGTGTAGGAGCAATGGCTGGACGTTCACAATTTCGGTGTTGAGCTCTGGCCAGATTGAGCAGGAGAGGCTGTGTACGTTGGAAGTTTTAGTAGGCTAAACAAGTTCCGAGCCCAAGTGTTTGTGGTTCGTTTGAGAGGTTACCAGTGGGAGATGAGGACCAGCAAGAGCTTTCAGGGCTGGCACCTTTAGTGTAGGAGCAACCCCTGGACGTTCGCAATTCCGGTGTTGAATTTTGGCCAGATTGAGCAGGAGACGCTGTGTACGTTGGAAGTTTTAGTAGGCTAAACAAGTTCAGAGCCCAAGTGTTTGTGGTTCGTTTGAGAGGTTACCAGTGGGAGATGAGGACCAGCAAGAGCTTTCAGGGCTGGCACCTTTAGTGTAGGAGCAATCACTGGACGTTCGCAATTTCGGTGTTGAATTTTGGCCAGATTGAGCAGGCGAGGGAGTGTACGTTGGAAGTTTTAGTAGGCTAAACAAGTTCAGAGCCCAAGTGTTTGTGGTTCGTTTGAGAGGTTACCAGTGGGAGATGAGGACCAGCAAGAGCTTTCAGGGCTGGCACCTTTAGTGTAGGAGCAATCGCTGGACGTTCGCGATTCGGTGTTGAGCTCTGGCCAAAATTGAGCAGGAGAGGCTGTGTACGTTGGAAGTTTTGGTAGGCTAAACAAGTTCAGAGCCCAAGTGTTTGTGGTTCGTTTGAGAGGTTACCAGTGGGAGATGAGGACCAGCAAGAGCTTTCAGGGCTGGCACCTTTAGTGTAGGAGCAATCCCTGGACGTTCGCAATTTCGGTGTTGAATTTTGGCCAGATTGAGCAGGCGAGGGAGTGTACGTTGGAAGTTTTAGTAGGCTAAACAAGTTCCGAGCCCAAGTGTTTGTGGTTCGTTTGAGAGGTTACCAGTGGGAGATGAGGACCAGCAAGAGCTTTCAGGGCTGGCACCTTTAGTGTAGGAGCAATCGCTGGACGTTCACAATTTCGGTCTTGAGCTCTGGCCAGATTGAGCAGGAGAGGCTGTGTACGTTGGAAGTTTTAGTAGGCTAAACAAGTTCAGAGCCCAAGTGTTTGTGGTTCGTTTGAGAGGTTACCAGTGGGAGATGAGGACCAGCAAGAGCTTTCAGGGCTGGCACCTTTAGTGTAGGAGCAACCCCTGGACGTTCGCGATTCCGGTGTTGAATTTTGGCCAGATTGAGCAGGAGACGCTGTGTACGTTGGAAGTTTTAGTAGGCTAAACAAGTTCAGAGCCCAAGTGTTTGTGGTTCGTTTGAGAGGTTACCAGTGGGAGATGAGGACCAGCAAGAGCTTTCAGGGCTGGCACCTTTAGTGTAGGAGCAATCACTGGACGTTCGCAATTTCGGTGTTGAATTTTGGCCAGATTGAGCAGGCGAGGGAGTGTACGTTGGAAGTTTTAGTAGGCTAAACAAGTTCAGAGCCCAAGTGTTTGTGGTTCGTTTGAGAGGTTACCAGTGGGAGATGAGGACCAGCAAGAGCTTTCAGGGCTGGCACCTTTAGTGTAGGAGCAATCGCTGGACGTTCGCAATTCCGGTGTTGAGCTCTGGCCAAATTGAGCAGGAGAGGCTGTGTACGTTGGAAGTTTTGGTAGGCTAAACAAGTTCAGAGCCCAAGTGTTTGTGGTTCGTTTGAGAGGTTACCAGTGGGAGATGAGGACCAGCAAGAGCTTTCAGGGCTGGCACCTTTAGTGTAGGAGCAATCCCTGGACGTTCGCAATTTCGGTTTTGAATTTTGGCCAGATTGAGCAGGAGAGGCTGTGTACGTTGGAAGTTTTAGTAGGCTAAACAAGTTCAGAGCCCAAGTGTTTGTGGTTCGTTTGAGAGGTTACCAGTGGGAGATGAGGACCAGCAAGAGCTTTCAGGGCTGGCACCTTTAGTGTAGGAGCAACCCCTGGACGTTCGCAATTCCGGTGTTGAGCTCTGGCCAGATTGAGCAGGAGAGGCTGTGTACGTTGGAAGTTTTAGTAGGCTAAACAAGTTCCGAGCCCAAGTGTTTGTGGTTCGTTTGAGAGGTTACCAGTGGGAGATGAGGACCAGCAAGAGCTTTCAGGGCTGGCACCTTTAGTGTAGGAGCAATCGCTGGACGTTCGCAATTCCGGTGTTGAGCTCTGGCCAAATTGAGCAGGAGAGGCTGTGTACGTTGGAATTTTTAGTAGGCTAAACAAGTTCAGAGCCCAAGTGTTTGTGGTTCGTTTGAGAGGTTACCAGTGGGAGATGAGGACCAGCAAGAGCTTTCATGGCTAGCACCTTTAGTGTAGGAGCAATCGCTGGACGTTCGCAATTCCGGTGTTGGAGCTCTGGCCAGATTGAGCAGGAGAGGCTGTGTACGTTGGAAGTTTTAGTAGGCTAAACAAGTTCAGAGCCCAAGTGTTTGTGGTTCGTTTGAGAGGTTACCAGTGGGAGATGAGGACCAGCAAGAGCTTTCAGGGCTGGCACCTTTAGTGTAGGAGCAACCCCTGGACGTTCGCAATTCCGGTGTTGAGCTCTGGCCAGATTGAGCAGGAGAGGCTGTGTACGTTGGAAGTTTTAGTAGGCTAAACAAGTTCAGAGCCCAAGTGTTTTTGGTTCGTTTGAGAGGTTACCAGTGGGAGATGAGGACCAGCAAGAGCTTTCAAGGCTGGCACCTTTAGTGTAGGAGCAATCCCTGGACGTTCGCAATTCCGGTGTTGAGCTCTGGCCAGATTGAGCAGGCGAGGGAGTGTACATTGGAAGTTTTAGTAGGCGAAACAAGTTCAGAGCCGAAGTG
This sequence comes from Gavia stellata, assembly GCF_030936135.1. Taxonomy (NCBI): domain Eukaryota; kingdom Metazoa; phylum Chordata; class Aves; order Gaviiformes; family Gaviidae; genus Gavia; species Gavia stellata. The sequence goes on from NW_026777126.1 coordinate 30,781, forward strand.
TTTGTGGTTCGTTTGAGAGGTTACCAGTGGGAGATGAGGACCAGCAAGAGCTTTCAGGGCTGGCACCTTTAGTGTAGGAGCAATCCCTGGACGTTCGCAATTTCGGATTTGAATTTTGGCCAGATTGAGCAGGAGAGGCTGTGTACGTTGGAAGTTTTAGTAGGCTAAACAAGTTCCGAGCCCAAGTGTTTTGGTTCGTTTGAGAGGTTACCAGTGGGAGATGAGGACCAGCAAGAGCTTTCAGGGCTGGCACCTTTAGTGTAGGAGCAATCGCTGGACGTTCGCAATTCCGGTGTTGAGCTCTGGCCAGATTGAGCAGGAGAGTCTGTGTACGTTGGAAGTTTTAGTAGGCTAAACAAGTTCAGAGCCCAAGTGTTTGTGGTTCGTTTGAGAGGTTACCAGTGGGAGATGAGGACCAGCAAGAGCTTTCAGGGCTGGCACCTTTAGTGTAGGAGCAATCCCTGGACGTTCGCAATTTCGGTGTTGAATTTTGGCCAGATTGAGCAGGCGAGGGAGTGTACGTTGGAAGTTTTAGTAGGCTAAACAAGTTCAGAGCCCAAGTGTTTGTGGTTCGTTTGAGAGGTTACCAGTGGGAGATGAGGACCAGCAAGAGCTTTCAGGGCTGGCACCTTTAGTGTAGGAGCAATCGCTGGACGTTCGCGATTCCGGTGTTGAGCTCTGGCCAAATTGAGCAGGAGAGGCTGTGTACGTTGGAAGTTTTAGTAGGCTAAAACAAGTTCAGAGCCCAAGTGTTTGTGGTTCGTTTTCGAGGTTACCAGTGGGAGATGAGGACCAGCAAGAGCTTTCAGGGCTGGCACCTTTAGTGTAGGAGCAATGGCTGGACGTTCGCAATTCCGGTGTTGAGCTCTGGCCAGATTGAGCAGGAGAGGCTGTGTACGTTGGAACTTTTAGTAGGCTAAACAAGTTCCGAGCCCAAGTGTTTGTGGTTCGTTTGAGAGGTTACCAGTGGGAGATGAGGACCAGCAAGAGCTTTCAGGGCTGGCACCTTTAGTGTAGGAGCAATCGCTGGACGTTCGCGATTCCGGTGTTGAGCTCTGGCCAAATTGAGCAGGAGAGGCTGTGTACGTTGGAATTTTTAGTAGGCTAAACAAGTTCCGAGCCCAAGTGTTTGTGGTTCGTTTGAGAGGTTACCAGTGGGAGATGAGGACCAGCAAGAGCTTTCATGGCTAGCACCTTTAGTGTAGGAGCAATCGCTGGACGTTCGCAATTCCGGTGTTGGAGCTCTGGCCAGATTGAGCAGGAGAGGCTGTGTACGTTGGAAGTTTTAGTAGGCTAAACAAGTTCAGAGCCCAAGTGTTTGTGGTTCGTTTGAGAGGTTACCAGTGGGAGATGAGGACCAGCAAGAGCTTTCAGGGCTGGCACCTTTAGTGTAGGAGCAATCCCTGGACGTTCGCGATTCCGGTGTTGAATTTTGGCCAGATTGAGCAGGAGAGGCTGTGTACGTTGGAAGTTTTACTAGGCTAAACAAGTTCCGAGCCCAAGTGTTTGTGGTTCGTTTGAGAGGTTACCAGTGGGAGATGAGGACCAGCAAGAGCTTTCAGGGCTGGCACCTTTAGTGTAGGAGCAATCCCTGGACGTTCGCAATTCCGGTGTTGAGCTCTGGCCAGATTGAGCAGGCGAGGGAGTGTACGTTGGAAGTTTTAGTAGGCGAAACAAGTTCAGAGCCGAAGTGTTTGTGGTTCGTTTGAGAGGTTACCAGTGGGAGATGAGGACCAGCAAGAGCTTTCAGGGCTGGCACCTTTAGTGTAGGAGCAATCCCTGGACGTTCGCAATTTCGGATTTGAATTTTGGCCAGATTGAGCAGGAGAGGCTGTGTACGTTGGAAGTTTTAGTAGGCTAAACAAGTTCCGAGCCCAAGTGTTTGTGGTTCGTTTGAGAGGTTACCAGTGGGAGATGAGGACCAGCAAGAGCTTTCAGGGCTGGCACCTTTAGTGTAGGAGCAATCGCTGGACGTTCGCAATTCCGGTGTTGAGCTCTGGCCAGATTGAGCAGGAGAGGCTGTGTACGTTGGAAGTTTTAGTAGGCTAAACAAGTTCAGAGCCCAAGTGTTTGTGGTTCGTTTGAGAGGTTACCAGTGGGAGATGAGGACCAGCAAGAGCTTTCAGGGCTGGCACCTTTAGTGTAGGAGCAACCCCTGGACGTTCGCAATTCCGGTGTTGAATTTTGGCCAGATTGAGCAGGAGACGCTGTGTACGTTGGAAGTTTTAGTAGGCTAAACAAGTTCAGAGCCCAAGTGTTTGTGGTTCGTTTGAGAGGTTACCAGTGGGAGATGAGGACCAGCAAGAGCTTTCAGGGCTGGCACCTTTAGTGTAGGAGCAATCACTGGACGTTCGCAATTTCGGTGTTGAATTTTGGCCAGATTGAGCAGGCGAGGGAGTGTACGTTGGAAGTTTTAGTAGGCTAAACAAGTTCAGAGCCCAAGTGTTTGTGGTTCGTTTGAGAGGTTACCAGTGGGAGATGAGGACCAGCAAGAGCTTTCAGGGCTGGCACCTTTAGTGTAGGAGCAATCGCTGGACGTTCGCGATTCCGGTGTTGAGCTCTGGCCAAATTGAGCAGGAGAGGCTGTGTACGTTGGAAGTTTTGGTAGGCTAAACAAGTTCAGAGCCCAAGTGTTTGTGGTTCGTTTGAGAGGTTACCAGTGGGAGATGAGGACCAGCAAGAGCTTTCAGGGCTGGCACCTTTAGTGTAGGAGCAATCCCTGGACGTTCGCAATTTCGGTGTTGAATTTTGGCCAGATTGAGCAGGCGAGGGAGTGTACGTTGGAAGTTTTAGTAGGCTAAACAAGTTCCGAGCCCAAGTGTTTGTGGTTCGTTTGAGAGGTTACCAGTGGGAGATGAGGACCAGCAAGAGCTTTCAGGGCTGGCACCTTTAGTGTAGGAGCAATGGCTGGACGTTCGCAATTCCGGTGTTGAGCTCTGGCCAGATTGAGCAGGAGAGGCTGTGTACGTTGGAAGTTTTAGTAGGCTAAACAAGTTCCGAGCCCAAGTGTTTGTGGTTCGTTTGAGAGGTTACCAGTGGGAGATGAGGACCAGCAAGAGCTTTCAGGGCTGGCACCTTTAGTGTAGGAGCAACCCCTGGACGTTCGCGATTCCGGTGTTGAATTTTGGCCAGATTGAGCAGGAGACGCTGTGTACGTTGGAAGTTTTAGTAGGCTAAACAAGTTCAGAGCCCAAGTGTTTGTGGTTCGTTTGAGAGGTTACCAGTGGGAGATGAGGACCAGCAAGAGCTTTCAGGGCTGGCACCTTTAGTGTAGGAGCAATCACTGGACGTTCGCAATTTCGGTGTTGAATTTTGGCCAGATTGAGCAGGCGAGGGAGTGTACGTTGGAAGTTTTAGTAGGCTAAACAAGTTCAGAGCCCAAGTGTTTGTGGTTCGTTTGAGAGGTTACCAGTGGGAGATGAGGACCAGCAAGAGCTTTCAGGGCTGGCACCTTTAGTGTAGGAGCAATCGCTGGACGTTCGCGATTCCGGTGTTGAGCTCTGGCCAAATTGAGCAGGAGAGGCTGTGTACGTTGGAAGTTTTGGTAGGCTAAACAAGTTCAGAGCCCAAGTGTTTGTGGTTCGTTTGAGAGGTTACCAGTGGGAGATGAGGACCAGCAAGAGCTTTCAGGGCTGGCACCTTTAGTGTAGGAGCAATCCCTGGACGTTCGCAATTTCGGTTTTGAATTTTGGCCAGATTGAGCAGGAGAGGCTGTGTACGTTGGAAGTTTTAGTAGGCTAAACAAGTTCCGAGCCCAAGTGTTTGTGGTTCGTTTGAGAGGTTACCAGTGGGAGATGAGGACCAGCAAGAGCTTTCAGGGCTGGCACCTTTAGTGTAGGAGCAACCCCTGGACGTTCGCAATTCCGGTGTTGAGCTCTGGCCAGATTGAGCAGGAGAGGCTGTGTACGTTGGAAGTTTTAGTAGGCTAAACAAGTTCCGAGCCCAAGTGTTTGTGGTTCGTTTGAGAGGTTACCAGTGGGAGATGAGGACCAGCAAGAGCTTTCAGGGCTGGCACCTTTAGTGTAGGAGCAATCGCTGGACGTTCGCAATTCCGGTGTTGAGCTCTGGCCAAATTGAGCAGGAGAGGCTGTGTACGTTGGAATTTTTAGTAGGCTAAACAAGTTCAGAGCCCAAGTGTTTGTGGTTCGTTTGAGAGGTTACCAGTGGGAGATGAGGACCAGCAAGAGCTTTCATGGCTAGCACCTTTAGTGTAGGAGCAATCGCTGGACGTTCGCAATTCCGGTGTTGGAGCTCTGGCCAGATTGAGCAGGAGAGGCTGTGTACGTTGGAAGTTTTAGTAGGCTAAACAAGTTCAGAGCCCAAGTGTTTGTGGTTCGTTTGAGAGGTTACCAGTGGGAGATGAGGACCAGCAAGAGCTTTCAGGGCTGGCACCTTTAGTGTAGGAGCAACCCCTGGACGTTCGCAATTCCGGTGTTGAGCTCTGGCCAGATTGAGCAGGAGAGGCTGTGTACGTTGGAAGTTTTAGTAGGCTAAACAAGTTCAGAGCCCAAGTGTTTTTGGTTCGTTTGAGAGGTTACCAGTGGGAGATGAGGACCAGCAAGAGCTTTCAAGGCTGGCACCTTTAGTGTAGGAGCAATCCCTGGACGTTCGCAATTCCGGTGTTGAGCTCTGGCCAGATTGAGCAGGCGAGGGAGTGTACATTGGAAGTTTTAGTAGGCGAAACAAGTTCAGAGCCGAAGTGTTTGTGGTTCGTTTGAGAGGTTACCAGTGGGAGATGAGGACCAGCAAGAGCTTTCAGGGCTGGCACCTTTAGTGTAGGAGCAATCCCTGGACGTTCGCAATTTCGGATTTGAATTTTGGCCAGATTGAGCAGGAGAGGCTGTGTACGTTGGAAGTTTTAGTAGGCTAAACAAGTTCAGAGCCCAAGTGTTTGTGGTTCGTTTGAGAGGTTACCAGTGGGAGATGAGGACCAGCAAGAGCTTTCAGGGCTGGCACCTTTAGTGTAGGAGCAATCGCTGGACGTTCGCAATTCCGGTGTTGAGCTCTGGCCAGATTGAGCAGGAGAGTCTGTGTACGTTGGAAGTTTTAGTAGGCTAAACAAGTTCAGAGCCCAAGTGTTTGTGGTTCGTTTGAGAGGTTACCAGTGGGAGATGAGGACCAGCAAGAGCTTTCAGGGCTGGCACCTTTAGTGTAGGAGCAATCCCTGGACGTTCGCAATTTCGGTGTTGAATTTTGGCCAGATTGAGCAGGCGAGGGAGTGTACGTTGGAAGTTTTAGTAGGCTAAACAAGTTCAGAGCCCAAGTGTTTGTGGTTCGTTTGAGAGGTTACCAGTGGGAGATGAGGACCAGCAAGAGCTTTCAGGGCTGGCACCTTTAGTGTAGGAGCAATCGCTGGACGTTCGCGATTCCGGTGTTGAGCTCTGGCCAAATTGAGCAGGAGAGGCTGTGTACGTTGGAAGTTTTAGTAGGCTAAACAAGTTCAGAGCCCAAGTGTTTGTGGTTCGTTTTCGAGGTTACCAGTGGGAGATGAGGACCAGCAAGAGCTTTCAGGGCTGGCACCTTTAGTGTAGGAGCAATGGCTGGACGTTCGCAATTCCGGTGTTGAGCTCTGGCCAGATTGAGCAGGAGAGGCTGTGTACGTTGGAAGTTTTAGTAGGCTAAACAAGTTCCGAGCCCAAGTGTTTGTGGTTCGTTTGAGAGGTTACCAGTGGGAGATGAGGACCAGCAAGAGCTTTCAGGGCTGGCACCTTTAGTGTAGGAGCAATCGCTGGACGTTCGCGATTCCGGTGTTGAGCTCTGGCCAGATTGAGCAGGCGAGGGAGTGTACGTTGGAAGTTTTAGTAGGCTAAACAAGTTCCGAGCCCAAGTGTTTGTGGTTCGTTTGAGAGGTTACCAGTGGGAGATGAGGACCAGCAAGAGCTTTCATGGCTAGCACCTTTAGTGTAGGAGCAATCGCTGGACGTTCGCAATTCCGGTGTTGGAGCTCTGGCCAGATTGAGCAGGAGAGGCTGTGTACGTTGGAAGTTTTAGTAGGCTAAACAAGTTTAGAGCCCAAGTGTTTGTGGTTCGTTTGAGAGGTTACCAGTGGGAGATGAGGACCAGCAAGAGCTTTCAGGGCTGGCACCTTTAGTGTAGGAGCAATCGCTGGACGTTCGCGATTCCGGTGTTGAATTTTGGCCAGATTGAGCAGGAGAGGCTGTGTACGTTGGAAGTTTTACTAGGCTAAACAAGTTCCGAGCCCAAGTGTTTGTGGTTCGTTTGAGAGGTTACCAGTGGGAGATGAGGACCAGCAAGAGCTTTCAGGGCTGGCACCTTTAGTGTAGGAGCAATCCCTGGACGTTCGCAATTCCGGTGTTGAGCTCTGGCCAGATTGAGCAGGCGAGGGAGTGTACGTTGGAAGTTTTAGTAGGCGAAACAAGTTCAGAGCCGAAGTGTTTGTGGTTCGTTTGAGAGGTTACCAGTGGGAGATGAGGACCAGCAAGAGCTTTCAGGGCTGGCACCTTTAGTGTAGGAGCAATCCCTGGACGTTCGCAATTTCGGATTTGAATTTTGGCCAGATTGAGCAGGAGAGGCTGTGTACGTTGGAAGTTTTAGTAGGCTAAACAAGTTCCGAGCCCAAGTGTTTGTGGTTCGTTTGAGAGGTTACCAGTGGGAGATGAGGACCAGCAAGAGCTTTCAGGGCTGGCACCTTTAGTGTAGGAGCAATCGCTGGACGTTCGCAATTCCGGTGTTGAGCTCTGGCCAGATTGAGCAGGAGAGGCTGTGTACGTTGGAAGTTTTAGTAGGCTAAACAAGTTCAGAGCCCAAGTGTTTGTGGTTCGTTTGAGAGGTTACCAGTGGGAGATGAGGACCAGCAAGAGCTTTCAGGGCTGGCACCTTTAGTGTAGGAGCAATGGCTGGACGTTTGCAATTCCGGTGTTGAGCTCTGGCCAGATTGAGCAGGAGAGGCTGTGTACGTTGGAAGTTTTAGTAGGCTAAACAAGTTCAGAGCCCAAGTGTTTGTGGTTCGTTTGAGAGGTTACCAGTGGGAGATGAGGACCAGCAAGAGCTTTCAAGGCTGGCACCTTTAGTGTAGGAGCAATCCCTGGACGTTCGCAATTCCGGTGTTGAGCTCTGGCCAGATTGAGCAGGCAAGGGAGTGTACGTTGGAAGTTTTAGTAGGCTAAACAAGTTCAGAGCCCAAGTGTTTGTGGTTCGTTTGAGAGGTTACCAGTGGGAGATGAGGACCAGCAAGAGCTTTCAGGGCTGGCACCTTTAGTGTAGGAGCAATCCCTGGACGTTCGCAATTTCGGATTTGAATTTTGGCCAGATTGAGCAGGAGAGGCTGTGTACGTTGGAAGTTTTAGTAGGCTAAACAAGTTCAGAGCCCAAGTGTTTGTGGTTCGTTTGAGAGGTTACCAGTGGGAGATGAGGACCAGCAAGAGCTTTCAGGGCTGGCACCTTTAGTGTAGGAGCAATCGCTGGACGTTCGCAATTCCGGTGTTGAGCTCTGGCCAGATTGAGCAGGAGAGGCTGTGTACGTTGGAAGTTTTAGTAGGCTAAACAAGTTCAGAGCCCAAGTGTTTGTGGTTCGTTTGAGAGGTTACCAGTGGGAGATGAGGACCAGCAAGAGCTTTCAGGGCTGGCACCTTTAGTGTAGGAGCAATCCCTGGACGTTCGCAGTTTCGGATTTGAATTTTGGCCAGATTGAGCAGGCGAGGGAGAGTACGTTGGAAGTTTTAGTAGGCTAAACAAGTTCAGAGCCCAAGTGTTTGTGGTTCGTTTGAGAGGTTACCAGTGGGAGATGAGGACCAGCAAGAGCTTTCAGGGCTGGCACCTTTAGTGTAGGAGCAATCCCTGGACGTTCGCAATTCCGGTGTTGAGCTCTGGCCAAATTGAGCAGGAGAGGCTGTGTACGTTGGAAGTTTTAGTAGGCTAAACAAGTTCAGAGCCCAAGTGTTTGTGGTTCGTTTTCGAGGTTACCAGTGGGAGATGAGGACCAGCAAGAGCTTTCAGGGCTGGCACCTTTAGTGTAGGAGCAATGGCTGGACGTTCGCAATTCCGGTGTTGAGCTCTGGCCAGATTGAGCAGGAGAGGCTGTGTACGTTGGAAGTTTTAGTAGGCTAAACAAGTTCAGAGCCCAAGTGTTTGTGGTTCGTTTGAGAGGTTACCAGTGGGAGATGAGGACCAGCAAGAGCTTTCAAGGCTGGCACCTTTAGTGTAGGAGCAATCCCTGGACGTTCGCAATTCCGGTGTTGAGCTCTGGCCAGATTGAGCAGGCAAGGGAGTGTACGTTGGAAGTTTTAGTAGGCGAAACAAGTTCAGAGCCGAAGTGTTTGTGGTTCGTTTGAGAGGTTACCAGTGGGAGATGAGGACCAGCAAGAGCTTTCAGGGCTGGCACCTTTAGTGTAGGAGCAATCCCTGGACGTTCGCAATTTCGGATTTGAATTTTGGCCAGATTGAGCAGGAGAGGCTGTGTACGTTGGAAGTTTTAGTAGGCTAAACAAGTTCAGAGCCCAAGTGTTTGTGGTTCGTTTGAGAGGTTACCAGTGGGAGATGAGGACCAGCAAGAGCTTTCAGGGCTGGCACCTTTAGTGTAGGAGCAATCGCTGGACGTTCGCAATTCCGGTGTTGAGCTCTGGCCAGATTGAGCAGGAGAGGCTGTGTACGTTGGAAGTTTTAGTAGGCTAAACAAGTTCAGAGCCCAAGTGTTTGTGGTTCGTTTGAGAGGTTACCAGTGGGAGATGAGGACCAGCAAGAGCTTTCAGGGCTGGCACCTTTAGTGTAGGAGCAATCCCTGGACGTTCGCAGTTTCGGATTTGAATTTTGGCCAGATTGAGCAGGCGAGGGAGAGTACGTTGGAAGTTTTAGTAGGCTAAACAAGTTCAGAGCCCAAGTGTTTGTGGTTCGTTTGAGAGGTTACCAGTGGGAGATGAGGACCAGCAAGAGCTTTCAGGGCTGGCACCTTTAGTGTAGGAGCAATCCCTGGACGTTCGCAATTCCGGTGTTGAGCTCTGGCCAGATTGAGCAGGAGAGGCTGTGTACGTTGGAAGTTTTAGTAGGCTAAACAAGTTCAGAGCCCAAGTGTTTGTGGTTCGTTTTCGAGGTTACCAGTGGGAGATGAGGACCAGCAAGAGCTTTCAGGGCTGGCACCTTTAGTGTAGGAGCAATGGCTGGACGTTCGCAATTCCGGTGTTGAGCTCTGGCCAGATTGAGCAGGCGAGGGAGTGTACGTTGGAAGTTTTAGTAGGCTAAACAAGTTCCGAGCCCAAGTGTTTGTGGTTCGTTTGAGAGGTTACCAGTGGGAGATGAGGACCAGCAAGAGCTTTCAGGGCTGGCACCTTTAGTGTAGGAGCAATCGCTGGACGTTCGTGATTCCGGTGTTGAGCTCTGGCCAAATTGAGCAGGAGAGGCTGTGTACGTTGGAAGTTTTAGTAGGCTAAACAAGTTCAGAGCCCAAGTGTTTGTGGTTCGTTTGAGAGGTTACCAGTGGGAGATGAGGACCAGCAAGAGCTTTCAGGGCTGGCACCTTTAGTGTAGGAGCAATCCCTGGACGTTCGCAATTCCGGTGTTGAGCTCTGGCCAGATTGAGCAGGCGAGGGAGTGTACGTTGGAAGTTTTAGTAGGCGAAACAAGTTCAGAGCCGAAGTGTTTGTGGTTCGTTTGAGAGGTTACCAGTGGGAGATGAGGACCAGCAAGAGCTTTCAGGGCTGGCACCTTTAGTGTAGGAGCAATCCCTGGACGTTCGCAATTTCGGATTTGAATTTTGGCCAAATTGAGCAGGAGAGGCTGTGTACGTTGGAAGTTTTAGTAGGCTAAACAAGTTCAGAGCGCAAGTGTTTGTGGTTCGTTTGAGAGGTTACCAGTGGGAGATGAGGACCAGCAAGAGCTTTCAGGGCTGGCACCTTTAGTGTAGGAGCAATCGCTGGATGTTCGCAATTCCGGTGTTGAGCTCTGGCCAGATTGAGCAGGAGAGGCTGTGTACGTTGGAAGTTTTAGTAGGCTAAACAAGTTCAGAGCCCAAGTGTTTGTGGTTCGTTTGAGAGGTTACCAGTGGGAGATGAGGACCAGCAAGAGCTTTCAGGGCTGGCACCTTTAGTGTAGGAGCAATCCCTGGACGTTCGCAATTTCGGTGTTGAATTTTGGCCAGATTGAGCAGGCGAGGGAGTGTACGTTGGAAGTTTTAGTAGGCTAAACAAGTTCAGAGCCCAAGTGTTTGTGGTTCGTTTGAGAGGTTACCAGTGGGAGATGAGGACCAGCAAGAGCTTTCAGGGCTGGCACCTTTAGTGTAGGAGCAATCGCTGGACGTTCGCAATTCCGGTGTTGAGCTCTGGCCAAATTGAGCAGGAGAGGCTGTGTACGTTGGAAGTTTTAGTAGGCTAAACAAGTTCCAAGCCCAAGTGTTTGTGGTTCGTTTGAGAGGTTACCAGTGGGAGATGAGGACCAGCAAGAGCTTTCAGGGCTGGCACCTTTAGTGTAGGAGCAATGGCTGGACGTTCGCAATTCCGGTGTTGAGCTCTGGCCAGATTGAGCAGGAGAGGCTGTGTACGTCGGAAGTTTTAGTAGGCTAAACAAGTTCCGAGCCCAAGTGTTTGTGGTTCGTTTGAGAGGTTACCAGTGGGAGATGAGGACCAGCAAGAGCTTTCAGGGCTGGCACCTTTAGTGTAGGAGCAATCGCTGGACGTTCGCGATTCCGGTGTTGAGCTCTGGCCAAATTGAGCAGGAGAGGCTGTGTACGTTGGAATTTTTAGTAGGCTAAACAAGTTCCGAGCCCAAGTGTTTGTGGTTCGTTTGAGAGGTTACCAGTGGGAGATGAGGACCAGCAAGAGCTTTCATGGCTAGCACCTTTAGTGTAGGAGCAATCGCTGGACGTTCGCAATTCCGGTGTTGGAGCTCTGGCCAGATTGAGCAGGAGAGGCTGTGTACGTTGGAAGTTTTAGTAGGCTAAACAAGTTCAGAGCCCAAGTGTTTGTGGTTCGTTTGAGAGGTTACCAGTGGGAGATGAGGACCAGCAAGAGCTTTCAGGGCTGGCACCTTTAGTGTAGGAGCAACCCCTGGACGTTCGCAATTCCGGTGTTGAGCTCTGGCCAGATTGAGCAGGCGAGGGAGTGTACGTTGGAAGTTTTAGTAGGCTAAACAAGTTCAGAGCCCAAGTGTTTGTGGTTCGTTTGAGAGGTTACCAGTGGGAGATGAGGACCAGCAAGAGCTTTCAGGGCTGGCACCTTTAGTGTAGGAGCAATGGCTGGACGTTCGCAATTTCGGTGTTGAGCTCTGGCCAGATTGAGCAGGAGAGGCTGTGTACGTTGGAAGTTTTAGTAGGCTAAACAAGTTCCGAGCCCAAGTGTTTGTGGTTCGTTTGAGAGGTTACCAGTGGGAGATGAGGACCAGCAAGAGCTTTCAGGGCTGGCACCTTTAGTGTAGGAGCAATCCCTGGACGTTCGCAATTCCGGTGTTGAGCTCTGGCGAGATTGAGCAGGAGAGGCTGTGTACGTCGGAAGTTTTATTAGGCTAAACAAGTTCAGAGCCCAAGTGTTTGCGGTTCGTTTGAGAGGTTACCAGTGGGAGATGAGGACCAGCAAGAGCTTTCAGGGCTGGCACCTTTAGTGTAGGAGCAATCGCTGGACGTTCGCAATTCCGGTTTTGAGCTCTGGCCAGATTGAGCAGGCGAGGGAGTGTACGTTGGAAGTTTTAGTAGGCTAAACAAGTTCCGAGCCCAAGTGTTTGTGGTTCGTTTGAGAGGTTACCAGTGGGAGATGAGGACCAGCAAGAGCTTTCAGGGCTGGCACCTTTAGTGTAGGAGCAATCGCTGGACGTTCGCGATTCCGGTGTTGAGCTCTGGCCAGATTGAGCAGGCGAGGGAGTGTACGTTGGAAGTTTTAGCAGGCTAAACAAGTTCAGAGCCCAAGTGTTTGTGGTTCGTTTGAGAGGTTACCAGTGGGAGATGAGGACCAGCAAGAGCTTTCAGGGCTGGCACCTTTACTGTAGGAGCAATCCCTGGACGTTCGTGATTCCGGTGTTGAGCTCTGGCCAAATTGAGCAGGAGACTCTGTGTACGTTGGAAGTTTTAGTAGGCTAAACAAGTTCCGAGCCCAAGTGTTTGTGGTTCGTTTGAGAGGTTACCAGTGGGAGATGAGGACCAGCAAGAGCTTTCAGGGCTGGCACCTTTAGTGTAGGAGCAATCGCTGGACGTTCGCAATTCCGGTTTTGATTTTTAGCCAGGTTGAGCAGGAGAGGCTGTGTACGTTGGAAGTTTTACTAGGCTAAACAAGTTCAGAGCCCAAAGTGTTTGTGGTTCGTTTGAGAGGTTACCAGTGGGAGATGAGGACCAGCAAGAGCTTTCAGGGCTGGCACCTTTAGTGTAGGAGCAATCCCTGGATGTTCACAATTCTGTTGTTGATTTTTAGCCAGGTTGAGCAGGAGAGGCTGTGTACGTTGGAAGTTTTAGTAGGCTAAACAAGTTCAGAGCCCAAGTGTTTGTGGTTCGTTTGAGAGGTTACCAGTGGGAGATGAGGACCAGCAAGAGCTTTCAGGGCTGGCACCTTTAGTGTAGGAGCAATGGCTGGACGTTCGCGATTCCGGTGTTGAGCTCTGGCCAGATTGAGCAGGCGAGGGAGTGTACGTTGGAAGTTTTAGCAGGCTAAACAAGTTCCGAGCCCAAGTGTTTGTGGTTCGTTTGAGAGGTTACCAGTGGGAGATGAGGACCAGCAAGAGCTTTCAGGGCTGGCACCTTTAGTGTAGGAGCAATCGCTGGACGTTTGCAATTCCGGTGTTGATTTTTAGCCAGGTTGAGCAGGAGAGGCTGTGTACGTTGGAAGTTTTAGTAGGCTAAACAAGTTCCGAGCCCAAGTGTTTGTGGTTCGTTTGAGAGGTTACCAGTGGGAGATGAGGACCAGCAAGAGCTTTCAGGGCTGGCACCTTTAGTGTAGGAGCAATCGCTGGACGTTCACAATTCTGGTGTTGATTTTTAGCCAGGTTGAGCAGGAGAGGCTGTGTACGTTGGAAGTTTTAGTAGGCTAAACAAGTTCAGAGCCCAAGTGTTTGTGGTTCGTTTGAGAGGTTACCAGTGGGAGATGAGGACCAGCAAGAGCTTTCAGGGCTGGCACCTTTAGTGTAGGAGCAATCGCTGGACGTTCGCGATTCCGGTGTTGAATTTTGGCCAGATTGAGCAGGAGAGGCTGTGTACGTTGGAAGTTTTCGTAGGCTAAACAAGTTCAGAGCCCAAGTGTTTGTGGTTCGTTTGAGACGTTACCAGTGGGATATGACGACCAGCAAGAGCTTTCAGGGCTGGCACCTTTAGTGTAGGAGCAATCGCTGGACGTTCGCAGTTTCGGTGTTGAGCTCTGATGTGCGGAAGTGAAAGGAAGCGATGATACGTCTGGACCTTTGAGTGTCTAAACAAGTTCCGAGCCCAAGTGTTTGTGGTTCGTTTGAGAGGTTACCAGTGGGAGATGAGGACCAGCAAGAGCTTTCAGGGCTGGCACCTTTAGTGTAGGAGCAATCCCTGGACGTTCGCAATTCCGGTGTTGAGCTCTGGCCAGATTGAGCAGGCGAGGGAGTGTACGTTGGAAGTTTTAGTAGGCTAAACAAGTTCCGAGCCCAAGTGTTTGTGGTTCGTTTGAGAGGTTACCAGTGGGAGATGAGGACCAGCAAGAGCTTTCAGGGCTGGCACCTTTAGTGTAGGAGCAATCGCTGGACGTTCGCAATTCCGGTGTTGAGCTCTGGCCAAATTGAGCAGGAGAGGCTGTGTACGTTGGAAGTTTTAGTAGGCTAAACAAGTTCAGAGCCCAAGTGTTTGTGGTTCATTTGAGAGGTTCCCAGTGGGAGATGAGGACCAGCAAGAGCTTTCAGGGCTGGCACCTTTAGTGTAGGAGCAATCGCTGGACGTTCGCAATTCCGGTGTTGAGCTCTGGCCAGATTGAGCAGGAGAGGCTGTGTACGTTGGAAGTTTTAGTAGGCTAAACAAGTTCAGAGCCCAAGTGTTTGTGGTTCGTTGAGAGGTTACCAGTGGGAGATGAGGACCAGCAAGAGCTTTCAGGGCTGGCACCTTTAGTGTAGGAGCAATCGCTGGACGTTCGCGATTCCGGTGTTGAGCTCTGGCCAGATTGAGCAGGCGAGGGACTGTACGTTGGAAGTTTTAGTAGGCTAAACAAGTTCAGAGCCCAAGTGTTTGTGGTTCGTTTGAGAGGTTACCAGTGGGAGATGAGGACCAGCAAGAGCTTTCAGGGCTGGCACCTTTAGTGTAGGAGCAATCCCTGGACGTTCGTGATTCCGGTGTTGAGCTCAGGCCAAATTGAGCAGGAGAGTCTGTGTACGTTGGAAGTTTTAGTAGGCTAAACAAGTTCAGAGCCCAAGTGTTTGTGGTTCGTTTGAGAGGTTACCAGTGGGAGATGAGGACCAGCAAGAGCTTTCAGGGCTGGCACCTTTAGTGTAGGAGCAATCGCTGGACGTTTGCAATTCCGGTGTTGAATTTTGGCCAGATTGAGCAGGCGAGGGAGTGTACGTTGGAAGTTTTAGTAGGCTAAACAAGTTCAGAGCCCAAGTGTTTGTGGTTCGTTTGAGAGGTTACCAGTGGGAGATGAGGACCAGCAAGAGCTTTCAGGGCTGGCACCTTTAGTGTAGGAGCAATGGCTGGACGTTCGCAATTCCGGTGTTGAGCTCTGGCCAAATTGAGCAGGAGAGGCTGTGTACGTTGGAAGTTTTAGTAGGCTAAACAAGTTCAGAGCCCAAGTGTTTGTGGTTCGTTTTCGAGGTTACCAGTGGGAGATGAGGACCAGCAAGAGCTTTCAGGGCTGGCACCTTTAGTGTAGGAGCAACCCCTGGACGTTCGCAATTCCGGTGTTGAGCTCTGGCCAGATTGAGCAGGAGAGGCTGTGTACGTTGGAAGTTTTAGTAGGCTAAACAAGTTCAGAGCCCAAGTGTTTGTGGTTCGTTTGAGAGGTTACCAGTGGGAGATGAGGACCAGCAAGAGCTTTCAGGGCTGGCACCTTTAGTGTAGGAGCAATCCCTGGACGTTCGCGATTCCGGTGTTGAGCTCTGGCCAGATTGAGCAGGAGAGTCTGTGTACGTTGGAAGTTTTACTAGGCTAAACAAGTTCAGAGCGCAAGTGTTTGTGGTTCGTTTGAGAGGTTACCAGTGGGAGATGAGGACCAGCAAGAGCTTTCAGGGCTGGCACCTTTAGTGTAGGAGCAATCCTTGGGCGTTCGTGATTCCGGTGTTGAACTCTGGCCAAATTGAGCAGGAGAGGCTGTGTACGTTGGAAGTTTTAGTAGGCTAAACAAGTTCAGAGCCCAAGTGTTTGTGGTTCGTTTGAGAGGTTACCAGTGGGAGATGAGGACCAGCAAGAGCTTTCAGGGCTGGCACCTTTAGTGTAGGAGCAATCGCTGGACGTTCGCAATTCCGGTGTTGAATTTTGGCCAGATTGAGCAGGAGAGGCTGTGTACGTTGGAAGTTTTAGTAGGCTAAACAAGTTCCGAGCCCAAGTGTTTGTGGTTCGTTTGAGAGGTTACCAGTGGGAGATGAGGACCAGCAAGAGCTTTCAGGGCTGGCACCTTTAGTGTAGGAGCAACCCCTGGACGTTCGCAATTCCGGTGTTGAGCTCTGGCCAGATTGAGCAGGCGAGAGGAGTGTACGTTGGAAGTTTTAGTAGGCTAAACAAGTTCAGAGCCCAAGTGTTTGTGGTTCGTTTGAGAGGTTACCAGTGGGAGATGAGGACCAGCAAGAGCTTTCAGGGCTGGCACCTTTAGTGTAGGAGCAATGGCTGGACGTTCGCAATTTCGGTGTTGAGCTCTGGCCAGATTGAGCAGGAGAGGCTGTGTACGTTGGAAGTTTTAGTAGGCTAAACAAGTTCCGAGCCCAAGTGTTTGTGGTTCGTTTGAGAGGTTACCAGTGGGAGATGAGGACCAGCAAGAGCTTTCAGGGCTGGCACCTTTAGTGTAGGAGCAATCCCTGGACGTTCGCGATTCCGGTGTTGAGCTCTGGCGAGATTGAGCAGGAGAGGCTGATTAGGCTAAACAAGTTCAGAGCCAAGTGTTTGCGGTTCGTTTGAGAGGTTACCAGTGGGAGATGAGGACCAGCAAGAGCTTTCAGGGCTGGCACCTTTAGTGTAGGAGCAATCGCTGGACGTTCGCAATTCCGGTTTGAGCTCTGGCCAGATTAGAGCAGGCGAGGGAGTGTACGTTGGAAGTTTTAGTAGGCTAAACAAGTTCGAGCCCAAAGTGTTTGTGGTTCGTTTGAGAGGTTACCAGTGGGAGATGAGGACCAGCAAGAGCTTTCAGGGCTGGCACCTTTAGTGTAGGAGCAATCGCTGGACGTTCGCGATTCCGGTGTTGAGCTCTGGCCAGATTGAGCAGGCGAGGGAGTGTACGTTGGAAGTTTTAGCAGGCTAAACAAGTTCAGAGCCCAAGTGTTTGTGGTTCGTTTGAGAGGTTACCAGTGGAGATGAGGACCAGCAAGAGCTTTCAGGGCTGGCACCTTTACTGTAGGAGCAATCCCTGGACGTTCGTGATTCCGGTGTTGAGCTCTGGCCAAATTGAGCAGGAGACTCTGTGTACGTTGGAAGTTTTAGTAGGCTAAACAAGTTCCGAGCCAAGTGTTTGTGGTTCGTTTTCGAGGTTACCATTGGGAGATGAGGACCAGCAAGAGCTTTCAGGGCTGGCACCTTTAGTGTAGGAGCAATCGCTGGACGTTCGCAATTCCGGTGTTGATTTTTAGCCAGGTTGAGCAGGCGAGGGAGTGTACGTTGGAAGTTTTACTAGGCTAAACAAGTTCAGAGCCCAAGTGTTTGTGGTTCGTTTGAGAGGTTACCAGTGGGAGATGAGGACCAGCAAGAGCTTTCAGGGCTGGCACCTTTAGTGTAGAGCAATCCCTGGATGTTCACAATTCTGTTGTTGATTTTTAGCCAGGTTGAGCAGGAGAGGCTGTGTACGTTGGAAGTTTTAGTAGGCTAAACAAGTTCAGAGCCCAAGTGTTTGTGGTTCGTTTGAGAGGCTACCAGTGGAGATGAGGACCAGCAAGAGCTTTCAGGGCTGGCACCTTTAGTGTAGAGCAATCGCTGGACGTTCGCGATTCCGGTGTTGAGCTCTGGCCAGATTGAGCAGGAGAGGCTGTGTACGTTGGAAGTTTTAGTAGGCTAAACAAGTTCAGAGCCCAAGTGTTTGTGGTTCGTTTGAGAGGTTACCAGTGGGAGATGAGGACCAGCAAGAGCTTTCAGGGCTGGCACCTTTAGTGTAGGAGCAATCGCTGGACGTTCGCAATTCCGGTGTTGAGCTCTGGCCAGATTGAGCAGGAGAGGCTGTGTACGTTGGAAGTTTTAGTAGGCTAAACAAGTTCAGAGCCCAAGTGTTTGTGGTTCGTTTGAGAGGTTACCAGTGGGAGATGAGGACCAGCAAGAGCTTTCAGGGCTGGCACCTTTAGTGTAGGAGCAATCGCTGGACGTTCGCAATTCCGGTGTTGAGCTCTGGCCAGATTGAGCAGGAGAGGCTGTGTACGTTGGAAGTTTTAGTAGGCTAAACAAGTTCAGAGCCCAAGTGTTTGTGGTTCGTTTGAGAGATTACCAGTGGGAGATGAGGACCAGCAAGAGCTTTCAGGGCTGGCACCTTTAGTGTAGGAGCAATGGCTGGACGTTCGCAATTCCGGTGTTGAGCTCTGGCCAGATTGAGCAGGAGAGGCTGTGTACGTTGGAAGTTTTAGTAGGCTAAACAAGTTCAGAGCCCAAGTGTTTGTGGTTCGTTTGAGAGGTTACCAGTGGGAGATGAGGACCAGCAAGAGCTTTCAGGGCTGGCACCTTTAGTGTAGGAGCAATCCTGGACGTTCGCGATTCCGGTGTTGAGCTCTGGCCAGATTGAGCAGGAGAGTCTGTGTACGTTGGAAGTTTTAGTAGGCTAAACAAGTTCAGAGCCCAAGTGTTTGTGGTTCGTTTGAGAGGTTACCAGTGGGAGATGAGGACCAGCAAGAGCTTTCAGGGCTGGCACCTTTAGTGTAGGAGCAATCCTTGGGCGTTCGTGATTCCGGTGTTGAACTCTGGCCAAATTGAGCAGGAGAGGCTGTGTACGTTGGAAGTTTAGTAGGCTAAACAAGTTCAGAGCCCAAGTGTTTGTGGTTCGTTTGAGAGGTTACCAGTGGGAGATGAGGACCAGCAAGAGCTTTCAGGGCTGGCACCTTTAGTGTAGGAGCAATCGCTGGACGTTCGCAATTCCGGTGTTGAATTTTGGCCAGATTGAGCAGGAGAGGCTGTGTACGTTGGAAGTTTTAGTAGGCTAAACAAGTTCAGAGCCAAGTGTTTGTGGTTCGTTTGAGAGGTTACCAGTGGGAGATGAGGACCAGCAAGAGCTTTCAGGGCTGGCACCTTTAGTGTAGGAGCAACCCCTGGACGTTCGCAATTCCGGTGTTGAGCTCTGGCCAGATTGAGCAGGCGAGGCTGTGTACGTTGGAAGTTTTACTAGGCTAAACAAGTTCAGAGCCAAGTGTTTGTGGTTCGTTTGAGAGGTTACCAGTGGGAGATGAGGACCAGCAAGAGCTTTCAGGGCTGGCACCTTTAGTGTAGGAGCAATGGCTGGACGTTCGCAATTCCGGTGTTGAGCTCTGGCCAGATTGAGCAGGAGAGGCTGTGTACGTTGGAAGTTTTAGTAGGCTAAACAAGTCAGAGCCCAAGTGTTTGTGGTTCGTTTGAGAGGTTACCAGTGGGAGATGAGGACCAGCAAGAGCTTTCAGGGCTGGCACCTTTAGTGTAGGAGCAATCCCTGACGTTCGCAATTTCGGTGTTGAGCTCTGGCGAGATTGAGCAGGAGAGGCTGTGTACGTCGGAAGTTTTATTAGGCTAAACAAGTTCAGAGCCCAAGTGTTTGTGGTTCATTTGAGAGGTTACCAGTGGGAGATGAGGACCAGCAAGAGCTTTCAGGGCTGGCACCTTTAGTGTAGGAGCAATCGCTGGACGTTCGCAATTCCGGTTTTGAGCTCTGGCCAGATTGAGCAGGCGAGGGAGTGTACGTTGGAAGTTTTAGTAGGCTAAACAAGTTCAGAGCCCAAGTGTTTGTGGTTCGTTTGAGAGGTTACCAGTGGGAGATGAGGACCAGCAAGAGCTTTCAGGGCTGGCACCTTTAGTGTAGGAGCAATCGCTGGACGTTCGCGATTCCGGTGTTGAGCTCTGGCCAGATTGAGCAGGCGAGGGAGTGTACGTTGGAAGTTTTAGCAGGCTAAACAAGTTCAGAGCCCAAGTGTTTGTGGTTCGTTTGAGAGGTTACCAGTGGGAGATGAGGACCAGCAAGAGCTTTCAGGGCTGGCACCTTTAGTGTAGGAGCAATCGCTGGACGTTCGCAATTCCGGTGTTGATTTTTAGCCAGGTTGAGCAGGAGAGGCTGTGTACGTTGGAAGTTTTACTAGGCTAAACAAGTTCAGAGCCCAAGTGTTTGTGGTTCGTTTGAGAGGTTACCAGTGGGAGATGAGGACCAGCAAGAGCTTTCAGGGCTGGCACCTTTAGTGTAGGAGCAATCGCTGGACGTTCGCAATTCCGGTGTTGAGCTCTGGCCAGATTGAGCAGGAGAGGCTGTGTACGTTGGAAGTTTTAGTAGGCTAAACAAGTTCAGAGCCCAAGTGTTTGTGGTTCGTTTGAGAGATTACCAGTGGGAGATGAGGACCAGCAAGAGCTTTCAGGGCTGGCACCTTTAGTGTAGGAGCAATGGCTGGACGTTCGCAATTCCGGTGTTGAGCTCTGGCCAGATTGAGCAGGAGAGGCTGTGTACGTTGGAAGTTTTAGTAGGCTAAACAAGTTCAGAGCCCAAGTGTTTGTGGTTCGTTTGAGAGGTTACCAGTGGGAGATGAGACCAGCAAGAGCTTTCAGGGCTGGCACCTTTAGTGTAGGAGCAATCCCTGGACGTTCGCAATTTCGGTGTTGAATTTTGGCCAGATTGAGCAGGAGAGTCTGTGTACGTTGGAAGTTTTAGTAGGCTAAACAAGTTCCGAGCCCAAGTGTTTGTGGTTCGTTTGAGAGGTTACCAGTGGGAGATGAGGACCAGCAAGAGCTTTCAGGGCTGGCACCTTTAGTGTAGGAGCAATCGCTGGACGTTCGCGATTCCGGTGTTGAACTCTGGCCAAATTGAGCAGAGAGGCTGTGTACGTTGGAAGTTTAGTAGGCTAAACAAGTTCAGAGCCCAAGTGTTTGTGGTTCGTTTGAGAGGTTACCAGTGGGAGATGAGGACCAGCAAGAGCTTTCAGGGCTGGCACCTTTAGTGTAGGAGCAATCGCTGGACGTTCGCTATTTCGGTGTTGAGCTCTGGCCAAATTGAGCAGGAGAGGCTGTGTACGTTGGAAGTTTTAGTAGGCTAAACAAGTTCAGAGCCCAAGTGTTTGTGGTTCGTTTGAGAGGTTACCAGTGGGAGATGAGGACCAGCAAGAGCTTTCAGGGCTGGCACCTTTAGCGTAGGAGCAATCGCTGACGTTCGCAATTCGGTGTTGAATTTTGGCCAGATTGAGCAGAGAGGCTGTGTACGTTGGAAGTTTTAGTAGGCTAAACAAGTTCCGAGCCCAAGTGTTTGTGGTTCGTTTGAGAGGTTACCAGTGGGAGATGAGGACAGCAAGAGCTTTCAGGGCTGGCACCTTTAGTGTAGAGCAACCCCTGGACGTTCGCAATTCCGGTGTTGAGCTCTGGCCAGATTGAGCAGGCGAGGCTGTGTACGTTGGAAGTTTTAGTAGGCTAAACAAGTTCCGAGCCCAAGTGTTTGTGGTTCGTTTGAGAGGTTACAGTGGGAGATGAGGACCAGCAAGAGCTTTCAGGGCTGGCACCTTTAGTGTAGGAGCAATGGCTGGACGTTCGCAATTTCGGTGTTGAGCTCTGGCCAGATTGAGCAGGAGAGGCTGTGTACGTTGGAAGTTTTAGTAGGCTAAACAAGTTCAGAGCCAAGTGTTTGTGGTTCGTTTGAGAGGTTACCAGTGGGAGATGAGGACCAGCAAGAGCTTTCAGGGCTGGCACCTTTAGTGTAGGAGCAATCGCTGGACGTTCGCAATTCCGGTGTTGAGCTCTGGCGAGATTGAGCAGGAGAGGCTGTGTACGTCGAAGTTTTATTAGGCTAAACAAGTTCAGAGCCCAAGTGTTTGTGGTTCATTTGAGAGGTTACCAGTGGGAGATGAGGACCAGCAAGAGCTTTCAGGGCTGGCACCTTTAGTGTAGGAGCAATCGCTGGACGTTCGCAATTCCGGTTTTGAGCTCTGGCCAGATTGAGCAGGCGAGGGAGTGTACGTTGGAAGTTTTAGCAGGCTAAACAGTTCCGAGCCCAAGTGTTTGTGGTTCGTTTGAGAGGTTACCAGTGGGAGATGAGGACCAGCAAGAGCTTTCAGGGCTGGCACCTTTAGTGTAGGAGCAATCGCTGGACGTTCGCGATTCCGGTGTTGGAGCTCTGGCCAGATTGAGCAGGAGAGGCTGTGTACGTTGGAAGTTTTAGTAGGCTAAACAAGTTCCGAGCCCAAGTGTTTGTGGTTCGTTTGAGAGGTTACCAGTGGGAGATGAGGACCAGCAAGAGCTTTCAGGCTGGCACCTTTAGTGTAGGAGCAATGGCTGGACGTTCACGATTCCGGTGTTGAGCTCTGGCCAGATTGAGCAGGCGAGGGAGTGTACGTTGGAAGTTTTAGCAGGCTAAACAAGTTCCGAGCCAAGTGTTTGTGGTTCGTTGAGAGGTTACCAGTGGGAGATGAGGACCAGCAAGAGCTTTCAGGGCTGGCACCTTTAGTGTAGGAGCAATCGCTGGACGTTCGCAATTCCGGTGTTGATTTTTAGCCAGGTTGAGCAGGAGAGGCTGTGTACGTTGGAAGTTTTACTAGGCTAAACAAGTTCAGAGCCAAGTGTTTGTGGTTCGTTTGAGAGGTTACCAGTGGGAGATGAGGACCAGCAAGAGCTTTCAGGGCTGGCACCTTTAGTGTAGGAGCAATCGCTGGACGTTCGCAATTCTGTTGTTGATTTTTAGCCAGGTGAGCAGGAGAGGCTGTGTACGTTGGAAGTTTAGTAGGCTAAACAAGTTCAGAGCCCAAGTGTTTGTGGTTCGTTTGAGAGGTTACCAGTGGGAGATGAGGACCAGCAAGAGCTTTCAGGGCTGGCACCTTTAGTGTAGGAGCAATCGCTGGACGTTCGCGATTCCAGTGTTGAATTTTGGCCAGATTGAGCAGGAGAGGCTGTGTACGTTGGAAGTTTTAGTAGGCTAAACAAGTTCCGAGCCCAAGTGTTTGTGGTTCGTTTGAGAGGTTACCAGTGGGAGATGAGGACCAGCAAGAGCTTTCAGGGCTGGCACCTTTAGTGTAGGAGCAATCCCTGGACGTTCGCATTCCGGTGTTGAGCTCTGGCCAGATTGAGCAGGAGAGGCTGTGTACGTTGAAGTTTTAGTAGGCTAAACAAGTTCCGAGCCCAAGTGTTTGTGGTTCGTTTGAGACGTTACCAGTGGGATATGACGACCAGCAAGAGCTTTCAGGGCTGGCACCTTTAGTGTAGGAGCAATCGCTGGACGTTCGCAGTTTCGGTGTTGAGCTCTGATGTGCGGAAGTGAAAGGAAGCGATGATACGTCTGGACCTTTGAGTGTCTAAACAAGTTCCGAGCCCAAGTGTTTGTGGTTCGTTTGAGAGGTTACCAGTGGGAGATGAGGACCAGCAAGAGCTTTCCGGGCTGGCACCTTTAGTGTAGGAGCAATGGCTGGACGTTCGCAATTCCGGTGTTGAGCTCTGGCCAGATTGAGCAGGCGAGGGAGTGTACGTTGGAAGTTTTAGTAGGCTAAACAAGTTCAGAGCCCAAGTGTTTGTGGTTCGTTTGAGAGGTTACCAGTGGAGATGAGGACCAGCAAGAGCTTTCAGGGCTGGCACCTTTAGTGTAGGAGCAATCGCTGGACGTTCGCAATTCCGGTGTTGAGCTCTGGCCAGATTGAGCAGGAGAGGCTGTGTACGTCGGAAGTTTTATTAGGCTAAACAAGTTCAGAGCCCAAGTGTTTGTGTTCGTTTGAGAGGTTACCAGTGGGAGATGAGGACCAGCAAGAGCTTTCAGGGCTGGCACCTTTAGTGTAGGAGCAATCACTGGACGTTCGCAATTCCGGTGTTGGAGCTCTGGCCAGATTGAGCAGGCGAGGGAGTGTACGTTGGAAGTTTTAGTAGGCTAAACAAGTTCCGAGCCCAAGTGTTTTGTGTTCGTTTGAGAGTTACCAGTGGAGATGAGGACCAGCAAGAGCTTTCAGGGCTGGCACCTTTAGTGTAGGAGCAAGCCCTGGACGTTCGCAATTCCGGTGTTGAGCTCTGGCCAAATTGAGCAGGAGAGGCTGTGTACGTTGGAAGTTTTAGTAGGCTAAACAAGTTCAGAGCCCAAGTGTTTGTGGTTCGTTTGAGAGGTTACCAGTGGGAGATGAGGACCAGCAAGAGCTTTCAGGGCTGGCACCTTTAGTGTAGGAGCAATCGCTGGACGTTCGCAATTTCGGTGTTGAATTTTGGCCAGATTGAGCAGGAGAGGCTGTGTACGTTGGAAGTTTTAGTAGGCTAAACAAGTTCAGAGCCCAAGTGTTTGTGGTTCGTTTGAGAGGTTACCAGTGGGAGATGAGGACCAGCAAGAGCTTTCAGGGCTGGCACCTTTAGTGTAGGAGCAATCCCTGGACGTTCGTGATTCCGGTGTTGAGCTCTGGCCAAATTGAGCAGGCGAGGCTGTGTACGTTGGAAGTTTTAGTAGGCTAAACAAGTTCCGAGCCCAAGTGTTTGTGGTTCGTTTGAGAGGTTACCAGTGGGAA